>NC_089587.1:6938931-7238931 GCF_019320115.1 Miscanthus floridulus
AACAGAATGTCCCTATGTCCAGTCTACTGTTGCTCTTGTTACCGGCACTGGTTAGTAGTAGGGGTTACAAATGAGCGAGAGAGGGAGAAGTTCCCAAGTCTCTGGTGAAAAGATCGAATGGAGTTGAGCCTTGCTGAGCTTGTTCAGCCGTGTGCTCGTTAGCTATCTCCCTTCTTGGGGTGTCCTGCTTTTCCTTTTATAGGTGAAGGGGAAGGTGTAGGTTACAGAGGGAAAGAAGAAGAAAAGCGAGGGAGAAGAAGGACTCTAGGCCACCGGGTCCTTCTTCTCCTTCATGCGGGTCCTGCCGATGCTGTAGATGGTGACGGGGACGGCTCCATGTCGGGCTTCTGTTCACCACTGGTGCCATATCCCGACGTCATCAGCTGGTCGTGGCATCCCATCCTGTCTCGGTGGATGGCGTGGTGAACCGACGTGCCTGTCAGCGGCCGTACGGGGAGTAAGCAGTACAGCGACCACGCAGCCATCATTGTTGGCGATGTGAACCCCCGGGCGTGGCCTAACGTGGCCATGGATCACGTCGAGATGTGCCCGATTCCCTCCTGGTGTCAGAAGTTTGACCCCGGGGTCGTACCCTCAGACCCATAGTGGTTGCAGGTGATATGGGTCCCCGTCGGGCGAGACAGAGCCCGTGCCCCAGGGGTTGGGCGGGACAGAGCCCGTGCCCTTAGGGTCGGGTGAGACAACTCTCGTACCCTTGGGGTCGGGCGACACGGGGCCTATGCCCGAGGGGTCGGGCGACACGGGGCCCGTGCCCTCAGGGTCGGTGTTGGGGTATGCCCCCCCCCGGTACCCACAAGACAAGACATAGACCGCGCCCCAAAGGTGACCCAACCCTCAAGATCAAGGCGTGCACCGCAAAACTATATAAAGATGTGATTTATTATATAATACCAAATAGGATATTTTCCTTGTAACCCTACCCCTCCAGAGTATATAAGGAGAGGTAGGGGTCCCCTATATGAGATATCGAATCTGATACACAATCAATAAAAAATAACAGAGCATAGGATGTAGGGTGTTACATCAAGCTGACGGTCTAAACCTATATAAATCTTATGTCTTGTGTCTTTGTTACCATATGGTTCATATCATGTGCACCTCCACCGATTCATCTACCACCGTGGGTATACCCCTCGGTAGACTGCCAACCAGATTTCGTCGATAGTCAGGCGATACAGAGACCGTCCCTTTGGGGTCAGTCGAGATTGAAGTACGTTCTTGATTATCTAGGCGAGTCATCATCTGTGGTCCTTAGAACCCTTCTTCGGGTATCCCTAATACCAATACCCGATAGTAGCCCCCGAGCCTGCAGAGGAGTAGGATACTCCTTCATAGGCTTTTTTGGATGGAGGGACTTCAAGGGCTTCGATCTTCTGCTGCCCGTGGGATGCCTTGGTGGGTTGCGATTCCTTTCTATTGTGATCAGACTCCTTGGGAACATGTAGCTGCAGGATTCGGGGGCCTAGAAAAGATTTCTCTTGATTCCGATCCCTCCCAAGGATCCGATCGATCCACCATCATCATGCGACCGCATATTCGGTCTCTTTGCGAGTCCAACTTTCCTCGAGCCCCCACGCGTAGTAGGTGTCCAATCGAGGGGTCAGCTCATCTTGCAATCGTCCTCCCTCAAGCGTTTTTCTGATAAAATGGAGGGGCTAAGCCGTGTCATGTTTTCCTCGATGAACGAATCATGGTGCTCGGTGAGCTGTTAATGGGCTAGTTCGAGTGGGGCCCCGGCTTCCCATTTGCGGGGGTCCGGCATGGGTCAGCTGGTGACCGACTCTAGATTCTTGGTGGCCAATTGATATAGTTCTTGGGTCCGTTCGACTAGTCCCAAGGGTTCGCTGCCTTTCTTTGAGGAAAAACCATGAACTGAGAACCGACCAAGACTCAAACATGGGTTGGGATGCCTACGACGCTCGTGCGCCCGGGTACTGGCCGCTAGTGGGCCCATCTCTTTCCACCCCTCACTCTAAAGGTGCCCCGAAGCAGTTGCGAACTGGTCAGTGGGCCAACCTTTGAACTCCTAGGCCTGAATTGGCCATGGGAGCATTTTTAGCTCCGTATCCCTCCTTACCTATGGCGGTTCTCGGCCCATCGAATGGAGCGAACCGTCATCCGGCGCATCCTTCAAGGGAGCGGCCAGAGGCGGCATGCACACGTTTATCGGAGAGGCAATGTGACGTGGCGCGGAGGTGATGAAGAGCCATGGCCTAGAAAGGAGCTCGACGAGGTGAAGGCCTCCCTCCTGAAGGAGAGCAACGAGCATGATTCCCTATGCATCACTGTCTAGCTGGTCTTCGACGACCTCAAACTGGCCCTGAAGTAGGAGACGAGCTCATACGTGGTTCGTACCATCTAGATTATAGGTCGAGCTCGTGAGTTTGCGAGGGATGCACTTCGCTTCAGCGTTCACCGATCGTTTGCGATCGCCCATTCTCATTACGAGAACATCGATCTAGCGACGATGAGCCAGGGCTTCGTGCCCATCTACTCCGACGTCGGCCGAACCTGGATAAAACCTCGTGTCTGTCTTGCGTCACCATCTTGTTTGTAGCTTGCGCATCTGTCTGTCGATAATCTACTACCTTAGGCATACCCCTAGGTAGACTACCGACCATATTTCGTCGACAGTCATATGTATAGGACATCATATTACAAAAAGGACATGTAAGTGTGTGTGGCCATGAGAGCTTCCCTCCCTACCTCCCGGTTGCATGCATGTATCTATATGTGCATGCAATACCCTAGCTCCTTCTTGGTTTTCCGTTTCACCTGGGCTACCACAAACTCATAAAGATGCATGTGATTGCAATGGTAGGCATGCATATGCACTCGTCTAAACACTAGTTTTAGCAAGTGGCCCCAGGGCTACATGGGCCCACTTGCAGCGAGGGCGGGTGTATTGATCGGCGGTCCATTGTCTCAGCAATGGGGTCATGTGGTGTCAAGGCGAAAAAAGGGGTGCAGACCCCCTGTACCAAGCCTCCGTGCAGACCCACCTTGGATGGAAGCCACGTGTCCCATAAAACCTATCACATAGCCAACAATATATGCAAAAGCTATCCCATCATTTCTTTCTACTATTTATTAGTGATGCATCTTGTGTGACGGCTAATATTGAGTGTTATCTCCCATCACTATTGACCTATTTTCACATAGTGTAAGAAGATCATATAGTTTGTGTTGGGCATGGAAGTATGAAGAAGTTTATATGTTCATTGGTAAATTACCACAGGATCAGACCTTGTCAGCTGAAGGACATAATTTGTAATCCCTATCCACCCTCCATATTTATGGGTTAAACTCCAGGCCATTTCTTTCAATAGTAATTAGGCAAACATGCTTGCCAACAATGAGACGCCAGCTGTGACTGTGACATTTGTAAACTCAAGATGCACCGGTGGTCTAGATAGCTAGTTTCCATAGTTGTTCGTTGGAGTAGCTTACATTCATAACTTGATAAGGGTGCATGAGTGGCTGCATCTGCATTGCATTAAGAAAAAATAATGATAATTTTTCTTAAAGAAAAACTTGATGCTAAGAAAACATAATTTTTTTAGCTATGGGATCTCCAAATCATTTAGCCGTTAGTTAGCTTATTGTGTCCATGACAATCTGGCCTGGAAGATTGCAAATGATTAGTGTCACGTGTTATATACTCTCCCGTCATGAAATGGATTCGTAGAGGCGTTCGTCCCCTAATTAACCACTTCACCCATACAACACTTGTTTGAATATTGGTTCTCCTCATTTTATATTCATCCAGTTTTGAAATGAGTATTTGGAACCCTAAACGAATTCAAATGAAAAATTGTCAACTACAAAGTTTTATAACTTTTCGAGATCTACAACTTTGGTTTTGGTCGTTTCTCTATCAGAGATCGTTTGAAAATTTTGAATTTTAAATGTAAGAAATTCAAATGTAATTTTTCATGCATAGATGAATTCAAATGGAAACAATTGTCAACTACAAGTTGCATAACTTTTTGAGATGCACACACAACTTTTATCTTGGCCATTTCTCCACACAAGGTTGTTTGAAAAAATCAAATTTGAAATGTGATAAATTCACATATAATTTTCCTTAGATAGATTATTTCAGATGAAAAAGTTGTCAACTACAAAGTTGTATAACTTCTCGAGACCTACTACTTTTGTTTTGGTCGTTTCAACATCATATCCGAGGTCATTTTAAAAATTTGAATTTCAAATATAAAAAATTCAAACGTAATTTTCCATGCATAGATGAATTCAAAAGAAAAAAGTTGTCAACGACAAAATTGCATAACTTTTCGAGACATGCAACTTTTTTGTCATTTCTCCATCCAAAGTCGTTTGAAAAATAAAAATTTTACTATACAGCTCCTATTTTTAGAGGTGGCTCAAATCAATTTCTAGAGATCCATTTGTAGAGGCAATTGGGAATAGAGCTGTCGGTGTTTTGGATCACCGGCTAGTAAATTTGTATCTGCGCGTCTGGCCCGGATGGTGTGCTCAGAGGTATACTGGTTCGAACAGAATGTCCCTATGTCCAGTCTACTGTTGCTCTTGTTACCGGCACTGGTTAGTAGTAGGGGTTACAAATGAGCGAGAGAGGGAGAAGTTCCCAAGTCTCTGGTGAAAAGATCGAATGGAGTTGAGCCTTGCTGAGCTTGTTCAGCCGTGTGCTCGTTAGCTATCTCCCTTCTTGGGGTGTCCTGCTTTTCCTTTTATAGGTGAAGGGGAAGGTGTAGGTTACAGAGGGAAAGAAGAAGAAAAGCGAGGGAGAAGGACTCTAGGCCACTGGGTCCTTCTTCTCCTTCATGCGGGTCCTGCCGATGCTGTAGATGGTGATGGGGACGGCTCCATGTCGGGCTTCTGTTCACCACTGGTGCCATGTCCCGACGTCATCAGCTGGTCGTGGCATCCCATCCTGTCTCGGTGGACGGCGTGGTGAACCGACGTGCCTGTCAGCGGCCGTACGGGGAGTAAGCAGTACAGCGACCACGCAGCCATCATTGTTGGCGATGTGAACCCCCGGGCGTGGCCTAACGTGGCCATGGATCACGTCGAGATGTGCCCGATTCCCTCCTGGTGTCAGAAGTTTGACCCCGGGGTCGTACCCTCAGACCCATAGTGGTTGCAGGTGATATGGGTCCCCGTCAGGCGAGACAGAGCCCGTGCCCCAGGGGTTGGGCGGGACGGAGCCCGTGCCCTTAGGGTCGGCCGAGACAACTCTCGTACCCTTGGGGTCGGGCGACACGGGGCCTATGCCCGAGGGGTCGGGCGACACGGGGCCCGTGCCCTCAGGGTCGGTGTTGGGGTATGGCCCCCCCCGGTACCCACAAGACAAGACATAGACCACGCCCCAAAGGTGACCCAACCCTCAAGATCAAGGCGTGCACCGCAAAACTATATAAAGATGTGATTTATTATATAATACCAAATAGGATATTTTCCTTGTAACCCTACCCCTCCAGAGTATATAAGGAGAGGTAGGGGTCCCCTATATGAGATATCGAATCTGATACACAATCAATAAAAAATAACAGAGCATAGGATGTAGGGTGTTACATCAAGCTGACGGTCTAAACCTATATAAATCTTATGTCTTGTGTCTCTGTTACCATATGGTTCATATCATGTGCACCTCCACCGATTCATCTACCACAGTGGGTATACCCCTCGGTAGACTGCCAACCAGATTTCGTCGATAGTCAGGCGATACAGAGACCGTCCCTTTGGGGTCAGTCGAGATTGAAGTACGTTCTTGATTATCTAGGCGAGTCATCATCTGTGGTCCTTAGAACCCTTCTTCGGGTATCCCTAATACCAATACCCGATAGTAGCCCCCGAGCCTGCAGAGGAGTAGGATACTCCTTCATAGGCTTTTTTGGATGGAGGGACTTCAAGGGCTTCGATCTTCTGCTGCCCGTGGGATGCCTTGGTGGGTTGCGATTCCTTTCTATTGTGATCAGACTCCTTGGGAACATGTAGCTGCAGGATTCGGGGGCCTAGAAAACATTTCTCTTGATTCTGATCCCTCCCAAGGATCCGATCGATCCACCATCATCATGCGACCGCATATTCGGTCTCTTTGCGAGTCCAACTTTCCTCGAGCCCCCACGCGTAGTAGGGGTCCAATCGAGGGGTCAGCTCATCTTGCAATCGTCCTCCCTCAAGCGTTTTTCTGATAAAATGGAGGGGCTAAGCCGTGTCATGTTTTCCTCGATGAACGAATCATGGTGCTCGGTGAGCTGTTAATGGGCTAGTTCGAGTGGGGCCCCGGCTTCCCATTTGCGGGGGTCCGGCATGGGTCAGCTGGTGACCGACTCTAGATTCTTGGTGGCCAATTGATATAGTTCTTGGGTCCGTTCGACTAGTCCCAAGGGTTCGCTGCCTTTCTTTGAGGAAAAACCATGAACTGAGAACCGACCAAGACTCAAACATGGGTTGGGATGCCTACGACGCTCGTGCGCCCGGGTACTGGCCGCTAGTGGGCCCATCTCTTTCCACCCCTCACTCTAAAGGTGCCCCGAAGCAGTTGCGAACTGGTCAGTGGGCCAACCTTTGAACTCCTAGGCCTGAATTGGCCATGGGAGCATTTTTAGCTCCGTATCCCTCCTTACCTATGGCGGTTCTCGGCCCATCGAATGGAGCGAACCGTCATCCGGCGCATCCTTCAAGGGAGCGGCCAGAGGCGGCATGCACACGTTTATCGGAGAGGCAATGTGACGTGGCGCGGAGGTGATGAAGAGCCATGGCCTAGAAAGGAGCTCGACGAGGTGAAGGCCTCCCTCCTGAAGGAGAGCAACGAGCATGATTCCCTATGCATCACTGTCTAGCTGGTCTTCGACGACCTCAAACTGGCCCTGAAGTAGGAGACGAGCTCATACGTGGTTCGTACCATCTAGATTATAGGTCGAGCTCATGAGTTTGCGAGGGATGCACTTCGCTTCAGCGTTCACCGATCGTTTGCGATCGCCCATTCTCATTACGAGAACATCGATCTAGCGACGATGAGCCAGGGCTTCGTGCCCATCTACTCCGACGTCGAGATGGAGGACATCGAGAAGAAGTGGCCCCTCTGGCACATGACTTATCTACCAAGATAGAGGATGAGATCATCCCCCAAAGAATTAGTTAGTTAGATAGGCTAGGCAGCGAACTTGTAATAAGTGGACAAGTTCTTAACTTTTGTTATGGCCAAACAGACTTTTGGCTCTTCTCCCTTTTTCATATAAAAAGGTTAATATGTTTCGACCCTTTTCATTGTTAAGGCTGTAAAGCTCAAGGTGCGGGTGAAAAAAACTCTGATCACGCTGGTGAGCAAAAATGTCGTAGCCGCTAGGGCGTAGGTTTCTTGCAGTCCGACCAGTTTTACTCAGCGTTTATCTCTGCAACCCTTGCTTCTAGATCTTAATGTAAGAGAGGGTCGGTAGATATACTCTTATCATCCCCTGAGTGAGGCCTGACCCCTTGCCGTTGCTTGGGTTGGGTGTCACTAAAGATCAAGGAAACGATAGCAAAATCGATAAGAGAAAGTGTTTTTCATTTTAGAAATGTCATTCTTAATTTTCAGAAGTACATAGCTGCTCGATGTTCCAGGCGTTGACGAATACCTCGCCATCGATGGTCTTGAGCTTGTAGATGCCTGGTCGGAGCACCTCAGCGATGACGTATGATCCCTCCCATTGTGGAGAGAGCTTGTGGCGGTTCTTGTTGCTCTAGACGAGGCAGAGCACCAGGTCCCCGAAGTTGAAGGCCTGACCCCTCACCCGACGGTTGTGGTACCGGCATAACGCTTGCTGGTACTTGGCCGAGAGGAGGAGGCCAATGTCGTGCGCTTCATCGAGCTAGTCCATGGCATCCTCGAGGGATGCCTCAGCTCCTTGCTCGTCATAAGGCCTAACCCTCAGCGCTCCATAGTTGAGGTCGGTTGGCTAGGATAGCCTTGGAACTATAGACCATGAAGAAGGGTATGTAGCCGGTGGCCTAGCTGGGGGTCGTCCTCAGACTCCAGAGCACCATGGGGAGCTCCACGACCCATCATCCACCAAACCTTGCAGGACCATGCCGTTCACACGCTCGACCTACCCGTTCGTGCGAGGGTGTGCCATGGCGGCCCAATCGACACGGATGTGGTATTCATCATAGAATTAGACGAATTTTTCCTGGTGAACTGCGTGCTGTTGTCCATGATAATGGAGTTCGGGACTCCAAAGCATTGGACGATGTCAAGGAAGAACAACACGGCTTGCTCGGACTTGATCACGGAGATCGGTCGAGCCTCTATCCACTTTATAAACTTGTCTACGGCGATAAGCAAGTGCGTATAGCCTCCGGGCGCTCTCTTTAGAGGTTCGACCATATTGAGCTTCCAGACCGCGAACAACCATGTGATGGGGATCCATTGGAGTGCTTGGGCCGATAGGTGGGTTCGCCGAGCGTAATATTGACACCCTTCGTAGGTGCGCACAATCTATTCAGCGTCGGCTACTATGGTCGGTCAATTGAAGCCCTATCAGAACGCATTTTCGACTAGGGTCTAAGTGCGACATGGTGCCCGCAGACCCCACCGTGGATATCTCTCAGCAACTGCTTTCCTTGTTCGATGGGGATGTAGCGCTGTAGGATCCTAGTGTTTCTTCACTTATAGAGCTCTCCCTCGATAACAACAAAGGACTTGGAGCGACGCACGAGCCGCCGAGCCTCCATTTTGTCTGTTGGTAGCGCCTCATAGAAGAGGTAGTCAAGATAAGGCATTGTCCAGTCGGCTAGAGGGTGGGGCTCTGTCGCTGGATCTTTGTCAAGTTCCATGACTTTGGGGTCAGAAGGAGCCGACGGTCGGTTAGCCCCCGAGCTCAGGGCAGGCGGCCCATCACCGGTCTGTTCTAGCTCCTCGTAGCGGACCAAGGGCTTGTACTGATGCCATCTTTGCCAGTGCATTGGCTACTTCGTTGAGCTGCCTCGGGATGTGATTGAGCTCGAGACCATCAAACTTGTCCTGCAACTAGCAGACTTCTCAGCAGTACGTAGCCATTTTGGCGTTGTGGTAGCTTCACTCATCAACGACCTACACATCATCGTCGAGTTGGGCATCTGATGGCTTTACATTCAGGGCGACTCCTAGCTGGTCATCGACCAAGTCATGAGTGCCTCATATTCGGCCACATTGTTGGAGGCAGGGAAATTGATGAGAACCATGTACCTCATGCATACCCAGAGGGGCAAAACAAAGACCAGCCCCATGCTTGTGCCTTTCTTCATCAGCGATCCATCGAAGTACATCGTCCAGTACTCTTGGTCGACGGCTACTAGTGGCATTTGGATCTCGGTCCATTTTGCAACAAAATTGGCCAACACTTGGTATTTGATGGCCGTCCGATGGGCATACAAAATGCCCTGACCCATCAGCTCAAGTGCCCACTTCGTGATTCTTCCTGTGGCATCCCGGTTTTGGACGACCTCACCAAGAGGGAAGGATGTCATGATCGCCACTGGGTGCGACTCAAAGTAGTGACACAACTTCCTCTTAGCGATTCAGGATGGCGTATAGGAGTTTCTAGATTTGGGGGTAGCGAGTCTTGGAAGTCGGACAAGACCTCGCTAACGAAGTACATGAGAGCATTGTACTTTGAGGGTGTGTCCCTCTTCTTCCTGCTCTACCACTAAGGAGATGCTGACCACTTGCAGTGGTGGCCAGCAATGTAGAGCAGGAGCAGATTCCCCGTTGGTCGAGGGAACCAGGATTCGAGGCCTTCATCAGAGCTGCTTGACCTTGTCAAGCTGCCTCCTAGGCCTCGAGCAGTCCACTCAAAATGGTTAGCTTTCTTCAGAAGACGATAGAGAGGGAGACCTCATTTCATCGAGGCACGAGATAAAATGGCTGAGCATGGCAGGGGCACCTTGTAACTCGTTGTACGCCCTTTATGTTCTGAATGGGCCCGTCCTCAGTGATGGCCGAGATCTTCTTCGGGTTGGCTTCGATGCCGCTGCTCGGAGATGATAAAACCCAGTAGCATAACCCTCGAGACCCCAAAAACACATTTCTTGAGGTTGAGTTTGATGCCGTTTGCTCGGAGTTTCGCGAAGGTTTGCTCTAGGTCGGCTATGACCTAGTCAGCCCATTTGGACTTGACCACGATGCCATCTATGTAGGCCTCAATGGTTTGCCCGATGAGGTCCCTGAAACACTTGAGCATACAACACTGATACGTAGCCCCCGCATTTTTTAGACCGAACGACACTGTGACATAGTAGAATGATCCAAACGGGGTGATGAAAGATGTCGTGAGCTAGTCAGACTCTTTCATCGTGATTTGATGGTACCCAGAGTACGCATCAAGGAAGCAAAGGGTTTCACACTCTAAGGTCAAGTTGACTACTTGGTCTATGTGTGGCAAAGGAAATGGATCCTTTGGATACGCTTTGTTGAGACCCATGTAGTCAACACACATTCTCCATTTCCCACACTTTTTTCTTATAAGAACAAAATTGGCTAACCACTCAGGGTGATACACCTCCTTGATGAATTCGGCCTGCCAAAAGCTTCGCAATCTCCTCGCCGATGGCCCTATGTTTCTCCTCGTAGAAGCGACATAGGCGCTGCTTCACCGGCTTGGAGTCTAGCCTGATTTTCAAGGCATGCTCGGCAACTTCTCTCAGAATGCCTGGCATGTCCGAGAGTCTCCACACAAAGATGTCTCTATTGACGCGGAGGAAGTCGATGAGCACGCTTTCCTATTTGGAGGAAAGCGTGGTTCTGATGCGCACCACTTTGCCCTCAGAGCTGCTGGGGTCTATGAGGACCTCCTTGGCACCTTCCATGGGCTCGAAAGACCCGGCTAACCTCTTGGGGTCAGGCTCTTCTTTGATGATCTCCTCTCTAATCGCCTGCGGCATGTTCGCAACACTCGACCTCATAGTTGTAGGCGCACTGGAAGGAGGTGCCTGACGGTGATGACCCCACGTGGACCGACATCTTCAACTTTAGATAGGTGTAGTTGGGAACGGCCATGAACTTCGCGTAGGATGGATGTCCTAGGATGGCATGGTATGTCCTGTGGAACTCGACCACCTCGAAGGTAAGGGTCTCCATCCTGTAATTGGTTGGATTCCCGAAGGTGACGGGCAGACCGATATGCCTGAGCGACATGGCCTACTTTCTAGGCACGATGCCATGGAAAGGCACCCCGGTGGGCTGGATGTGTGACCAGTTGATGCCCATGTCATTGAGCATCTCAGCGTACATGATGTTGAGGCCGCTGCCTCCATCCATTAGCACCTTGGTGAGCCGCTTCATGCCGACAATCGGGTTGACCATGAGTGAGTATTTTCCTAGTTGTGGGACGCTTTCTAGGTGGTCGGTCCAATCAAAGGTGATGGCAGACTCTGACCATCAGAGGAAGGAAGGCATGGCTGGCTCGGTCGTATAGACCTCGTGGCGTGCAAGCTTCTGGCGGTGCTTGGAGTCATAGGTCGCTGACCCTCCGAAGATCATGAGGTAGTCATCTGGCATTAGAAAAGCCACCATCCTTCCCCTCGACGTCATCTGCCACTGGCTTGGGCTCCTTCCTATGCTCTCCCTTGTTGGAGCCACCAGACAGGAACCGCTTCATGAGTGCACAGTCTTTGTATAAGTGCTTGATGGGGAAGGCATGGTTCGAGCATGGCCCTTCGAGTAGCTTCTCAAAGTGGTCTAGGGTACCCTCAGTGGGCTTTCGACCCCCCATGCGGTCAGTAGTGGCCACGAGCAAGCCCTCATGCTGCTGCTTATTCTTCTTCTTATTGGGGTGGTTGGAGGCGCCTTCGCTAGTGTCCTTGTCCCGCTTTGCCTTACCCTTGGGGCGGTCGAAAATCGCTCTGACCACCTCCTCGCCCAAGGCATGGCTGGTGGCGATGTCGAGGAGCTCCATGGTGGTTCACGGGCCCTTGCATCCTAGCTTGTGAACTAGGGACTCGCAGGTGGTCCTGGACAGGAAGGCTCCTATAACGTTGGCATCGGTGACGTTGGGCAGCTTATTGCACTGCTGGGAGAAGCACCAGATATACTCATGAAGAGTTTCTAGGATGCACGTAGGTGCCCTAGAAGTTTCCCACGAAAACCTCCTTTAGGTCCACCCAATGTTGAATCCGGTTGGGCGGAAGGTGCTCCAACCATGTTCGCACCGAATCGGCTAGGAACAATGGAAGGTTGCAGATAATGAAACTATCACTATCCTGCTCCACCGGCTTGGCAAGCAAGCCTGGTAATCCTCGAGCCATAGTTCAGGGTTTGTTTCCCTAGAGTATTTCAGGATGTTGGTGGGCGATCAGTACCGCGGTGGGAAGGCGGCGTTAAGGATGTGTTAGCCGAAGGCCTAAGGCCCCGGTAGGTCAGGGCTCGGGCTCCAGTTCTCACTGCTCTCGTAGCGTCTGCCATGATGAGGGTGGTAGCTGTGGTTGGATTCCTCTCTCTCGTTGCTTCATCCATGCCTACAGGCATCTAGGGTATTACATGCATCACGATGGAGGTAGAGACGCTCATGCACCAGAGCTGTGGCGCGCCCCCCGTCGCCCTATGGCGCCTAGTGGACAGACACATCCTAGACATGTCATCCTGAGGGCGCATGCTGACTAGTGTTGAGCTCACGTCACCGAGACAGCGAGCTCTCCGCCTGCTGCACCACCACGCGCTCGAGCAGCATGCGGATCTCACGATGTGTCAATGATCCTTGGGTGTCACGGGCTCTGGGAGCCATCGGAGCAAGGCCACTGTGGCAACGGTGTTTTGGCTTGCTCGAGCGAAGTGTGGGAGGGCTCCATCGTCTTTGATGATCCTCCGGTTCACATCGCGGGCCATGGCGTGCGCACGCCCACCGTCTCCACGATGCTCGAGCTCCACGTGCTCCTGCTCTAGCTAAAGTCACGCATCCTCGAGTTCCCTATTCTGCGCCCTCAGCTGCTCCACCCATAGGCAAGGTGGGGTCCCTGCGTCTCCCTCAACCTTGTCATTGAGGTCATTTGGTGCGGTAGCCCTCCCTCGTGGACGCTTTCGACGTGTCCCTTGGGGGTACCTGCCATAAAACATTCTCGTGAGGGGTGATGGCTCCCCCTGCTAGAGTTAGAGTCGGAGGGCAACTCTGAATCTCCCACGAGAATGTCGTGGAAAGATTCCATGACGTATTCGGTCATCCCCATGAACTCATCATTTGTTGGGGATGGGTGCATGCGCTGCGCCATGAGGTGGCCAATGGTCCCCGTAGCATTGCGCAGACCAAATGGGAATGCTGTCGAGGTGCTTCGGATGAGGTATTCTAGGAAGAGCGGTTCCCCTCTGGCAAGCTATGTCATGACGTTGGCTAACGAGAAGTTGAGGTAGCGCAGGTCTCCCGGGATGGTCGAGGTCCTAGGAAGGCATCGAGCTGGCGCTCTTGCTTCCTGTAATCGAAGTCGAGGAGCTGGTCACTTCTGGGGGCATGAGCCTCTGGCTCGTGCAGCTGCAGCTTCTCAAGCACCTCGACGATCACGTTGAGGCCGGTGGAGTGGAGAGGCTGGATGGCGGCGGAGGCCAGCACCAACTCTCCCTCCATTGTGACGATGAAATCTAGGTTCCCAAAGCACACGTGCGCGCCCAGGATCCAGCTGACCCCGTGACTAGCCATCCGAGGCCTGATGTGGACATCGAGACGCGCAAAAAGCCCCAACGTGGCATGCCAACTGTCGGTGTTTCAGATCAAGGGCTAGTAAATTTGTATCTGCACGTCTAGCCCGGATGGTATGCTCGGAAGATACAAGGATTTTTATTGGTTCGGGCAGAATGTCCCTACGTCCAGTCTGCTGGTGCTCGTTTTACCGGCACTGGTTTATAGTAGGGGTTACAAACGAGCGTGAGAGGAAGAAGTTCCCAAGTCTCTAGTGAAAAGATCGAATGGAGTTGAGCCTTGCTGAGCTTGTTCAGCTGTGTGCTCGTTAGCTGTCTCCCTTCTTGGGGCATCCTGCTTCCCCTTTTATAGGTGAAGGGGAAGGCGCAGGTTACAGAGAGAAAGAAAGAGAAAAGCGAGAGAGAAGAAGGCCTCCAGGGCCGTCGGGTCCTTCTTCTCCTTTATGCGAGTCTCGCCGATGCTATAGATGGTGACGGTGATGGCTCTACGTCGGGCTCTTGTTCACCACTGGTGCCATGCCCCGACATCATTAGCTGGTCGTGGCGTCCTATCCTGTCCTAGCGCACGACGTGGTGAACCAACATGCCTGTTAGTGGTCGTACGGGGAGTAGACAGCACAACGACCACGCACTTGTCACTGTTGGTGATGTGAACCCCCGGGCATGACCTGATGTGGCCATGGGTCACATCAAGACGTGCCAGCTTCCCTCCCAGTGTCAGAAGTTTGACCCCGGGGTCATACCCTCGGACCCGTAGTGGTTGGAGGCGATATGGGTCCCCGTCGGGCGAGACGGAGCCCGCGCCCTAGGGGTCGGGTGGGACTGAGCCCGTGCCCTCAGGGTCAAGCGAGACGGTTTTCGTACCATTGGGGTCAGGCGACACGGGGCCCGTGCCCAAGGGGTCGGGCGATAAGGATCCCGTGTCCTCAGGGTCGGGCGAGATGGCTTCCGTATCCTCGGGGTCGGACAACACGGGGGCCGTGCCCTCAGGGTCGGGCGAGACCGAGACCATCCCTTCGGGGTCGGTCGAGACTGAAGTATGTCCTTGATTATTTAGGCGAGTCATCGTCCGTGGTTCTCATATCCCTTCTCCGGGTATCCTAATACCGATACCCGACAAGAGCCATCTCTAATAGTGGTATTTGTCGGTTTAGAGGTTACTCTGGAGGTGGTTGTATCTTGACCGATCTCTAAAAAAAGCCTCCATTGCTGAAAAAAACATTTTTTAATAGTGTTAACACCTTCTGGAAGAAAAGATTTGGCCACAGCTCCAAAATAGAAGTGGTAGAAGCATGGTTTACTTTTTTCAAATAAAAATAAGATATCCTTTAAACAAAGCAGAAGGGGGCAGGCAATCACTCTAGTTTCAAATGAGCAAGAATCCATCACAAGAACACAATCATTTTGGCAAAGAGAGACCATATTACATTATTCCGGAGCTTATTATTATTGTCTACTACAAAACTACTCACATGGATCAAGTAAGCTCGAACTATAAATGCAAATGACATTCCAGAACCTGAGTCTCTCTTTGGATATTTCACGGCGAAGACTAAGAATTTAGCTCAAATTTGGACCGCTAATATGTGGACGGTTGTGTCTGGAGGCCGAAGCCAAACGGGAACAATGGATCGTAGGGCGCGTCACCGACGTTCATTGGTAGCTGATCCACCGAGCGGAACCACGTCCTCGACAGCTTCCCCATGAACCCATAGTCGCCGAACAGCACGTCGCTGACGCCCTGCCCCTCCGTCCCCGGCAGCCACGCCGCCACCAGCGCGCCGATGATATCAATGAACGGCTCAACCACCAGTGGCCGACCGGAGACGAGCACCACGACGCACCTGATGCTGCCACAAACATTCTGGATGATGTCCAGCCCGGGGCTAGGGATGGTCAGGTTCAGGTTGTCGCCGAACGTCTCGGCGTAGGGAGGCTCGCCGACGACGATGATGGCGTAGTCGAACAGGGGCTTGTTCTGCTGGACGAAGTCCACGTCGGGGTTCTTGGAGTAGACAACGTCGGTGCCGGGGGCAACGGCGCGCAGGATGCCGTCGAGGATGGTGGTCCCGGTAGTGAGGTTGTTCCCCGTGAGGCCCTGCCAGGTGATGGTCCAGCCGCCGCACTGGCTGCCGAGATCGTCAGTGTGGCTGCCGGCGACCAGGACGCTGCCGCCGTAGGAGAGCTTCTTGGGCAGCGGCAGCAGCGGCATGGCGCCGGGCTTGCCGTTCTTGAGGAGGACGAGGGACTTGTTGGAACTGGTGGTGACCACCGAGTTCTCGATCTTGGAGCTAGCTTACAGCCGGCCCGGCTCGTTACCACGAGCCTGCGCTCCCACAGGTCCCAGGTCCACCGGAGCTACAACATATAAGGCCTTTGGGCCTTCCCAACCCAAAAGACTAGCCTGATAGGTGGGGGCTTGTTCCGCCTTATATGTTGTGCTCCCCCACCATCGCTACACGATGTGGGACTAAACCACAACAATCTCCCCCTTAGTCACACATCGGGGTGCCCCCGCCATATGTGACGCTCGAAATTTTTTTATCGGGTTTAGCTTTTCTGACCATGGGCTCTGATACCAATTGTTGGAACCGGTGGTGACCACCGAGTTCATGATCTTGGAGCTGGCTTACAGCCGGCCCGACTCGTTACCATGAGCTTGCGCTCCCATAGGTCCTAGGTCCACCGGAGCTATAACATATAAGGTCTTTGGGCCTTACTCAACCCAAAAGACTAGCCTTATATGTGAGGGTTCTCCCGCCTTATATGTTGTGCTCCCCCACCATCGCTACATGATGTGGGACTAAACCCCAACAATCTCCCCCTTAGTCACACATCGGGGTGCCCCCGCCATATGTGACGCTCGAGATTTTTTTATCGGGTTTAGCTTTTCTGACCATGGGCTCATGATACCAATTATTGGAACCGGTGGTGACCACCGAGTTCTCGATCTTGGAGCTGGCTTGCAGCCGGCCCGGCTTGTTACCACGAGCCTACGCTCCCACAGGTCCCAGGTCCACCGGAGCTGACAACATATAAGGTCTTTGGGCCTTACTCAACCTAAAAGACTAGCCTGATAGGTGAGGGTTATCCCGCCTTATATGTTGTGCTCCCCCACCATCGCTACACGATGTGGGACTAAACCCCAAGAATCTCCCCCTTAGTCACACATCGGGGTGCCCCCGCCATATATGTGATGCTCGAGATTTTTTTATCGGGTTTAGCTTTTCTGACCATGGGTACCGGCTCAGATACCAATTGTTGGAACCGATGGTGACCACCGAGTTCTCGATCTTAGAGCTGACTTGCAGCCGAGCATCACATATATGGCGGGGGCACCCTGATGTGTGACTAAGGGGGAGATTGTTGGGGTTTAGTCCCACATCGTGTAGCGATGGTGGGGGAGCACAACATATAAGGCGGGAGAACCCTCACCTATCAGGCTAGTCTTTTGGGTTGAGTAAGGCCCAAAGGCCTTATATGTTGTCAGCTCCGGTGGACCTAGGACCTGTGGGAGCGCAGGCTCGTGGTAACGAGCCGGGCCGGCTATAAGCCAGCTCCAAGATCATGAACTCGGTGGTCACCACCGGTTCCAATAATTGGTATCATGAGCCCATGGTCAGAAAAGCTAAACCCGATAAAAAAATCTCGAGCGTCACATATGGCGGGGGCACCCCGATGTGTGACTAAGGGGGGGAGATTGTTGGGGGTTTAGTCCCACATCGTGTAGAGATGGTGGGGGAGCACAACATATAAGGCGGGAGAACCCTCACCTATCAGGCTAGTCTTTTGGGTTGAGTAAGGCCCAAAGGCCTTATATGTTGTCAGCTTCGGTGGACCTGGGATCTGTGGGAGCGCAGGCTCGTGGTAGCGAGCCAGGCCGGCTGTAAGCTAGCTCCAAGATCGTGAACTCGGTGGTCACCACCGGTTCTAACAATTTGTATCATGAGCCCATGGTCAGAAAAGCTAAACCCGATAAAAAAATCTCGAGCATCACATATATGGCGGGGGCACCGCGATGTGTGACTAAGGGGGAGATTGTTGGGGTTTAGTCCCACATCGTGTAGCGATGGTGGGGGAGCACAACATATAAGACGGGATAACCCTCACCTATCAGGTTAGTCTTTTGGGTTGAGTAAGGCTCAAATGCCTTATATGTTGTCAGCTTCGGTGTTCCTGGGACCTGTGGGAGCGCAGGCTCGTAACGAGCCGGGCCGGCTGCAAGCCAGCTCCAAGATCATGAACTCGGTGGTCACCACCGGTTCCAACAATTGGTATCATGAGCCCATGGTCAGAAAAGCTAAACCCGATAAAAAATCTCGAGCGTCACATATGGCGAGGGCACCTCGATGTGTGACTAAGGAGGAGATTGTTGGAGTTTAGTCCCACATCGTGTAGCGATGGTGGGGGAGCATAACATATAAGGCGGGAGAACCCTCACCTATCAGGCTAGTCTTTTGGGTTGAGTAAGGCCGAAAGGTCTTTTACGTTGTCAGCTTCGGTGGACCTGGGACCTGTGAGAGCGCAGGCTCGTAACGAGCCGGACCGGCTGCAAGCCAGCTCTAAGATCGTGAATTCGGTGGTCACCGCCGGTTCTGGTAGGACTTGCGCACGGCCTCGCGCGCCAGGTCGCGGTGCTCCTGCTTGCCGAGCTCCCCGACGAGGCTGGTGTCGGCGTAGGGGTTCTCGAAGAGACCCATGGTGAATTTGACCCGAAGGATGCGGCGGACGGCGTCGTCGATGCGGCTCATAGGGATGGTGCCGTTCTGCACCAGCAACGTGAGGTCGTCGATGAACTCCGTGTACGTGTAGGGAATCATCACCATGTCAATTCCGGCGAGGATGCCCAGCTTGATGGACAGAAGGTAGTCAGCGTGATCTGGGGTCGTGATCCTGTCAAGCCCTTGCCAATCCGAGATGATGAAGCCCTGAAATAAACAATTAAATTAAATACATACAGTTCAATTCATTTTATTTATGCCTCAACAATTGACTTCAACATGGAGTACCCTAAAGCGGAGCCTGTTCTTGAGGTGGTCGGTGACGAGGAAGTGGTTGGCGTGCATCTTGACGCCGTTCCAGCTGGAGAAGGAGACCATGACGGTGGAGACGCCCCGGATGACGGCGTTGTAGTAGGGCCGCATGTGCACGGCCATCAGCTCGTGGAAGGACGCCACCGTGTTGCCCTCGTTCACGCCCTTGGTGGTGCCGCCGTCGCCCACGTAGTGCTTGGAGCACGCCGCCACGTTGCGCTGCCCAGCGATGTATGGCGCGCCGGGGCGGCCGCCGCTCGCTGGGATCTCGCCCTGGAACCCGGAGATGATGGAGGTCATGTTCCGGACCACCCCCGGGTGCTCGCTGAAGCTCTCGTAGCACCGCCCCCACCGAGGGTCTCTGCACACCGCGACGCAAGGAGCGAAGACGTAGGGGATGCCGGTGGCCCTGACCTCCAGAGCTACAGCAGCTCCAATCCTCTGTGCTAGCTCTGGGTCCCTGAACCGAATAAACATGCAACTCGATCAGATTTGTTTAATTATGTGATGATGAAAATTATATGTTATTACACACTTATTTGTTTTAGGTCCAGTTTCACAAAGAAACTGAGCAAACATTTTGATTTTCATTTTTCCTTGTAATTTATTTTTGGCGAATAAATTGAAGCACACGTACGTACGTACGTACCTGGTGCAGGCCGAGTCCGATGTTGTGTGGGAAGATGGTGGCCTTGTAGACGTTGCCGTGGCCGTACGTGGACGGCGTCGATGCCGTAGATGATGGGGATCCCGAGGCGCGTCGACAGTGCGCCGCTCTGCATCCCGTTCACCATCTTCACCCACGCCTACGGCGGCGCGTTCTTCGCCGGCACGCTGCCGCCGCCGCTGAGCACGCTGCCTGCACGGCCCGGACGCATGCATGGCTTCAGGATCTCGTACGTGTTTACCATACATGCATTAAACTAGGACGTACGTACGATTCAACTCTAGTTTAATTATTTTAAGCAGCCAGGTTACGTTACGTTGACTGGGAAACTTTATTTACCCGTACCAACGTCGTCTGGCACGCAGTATTATCAATACCATAAAAAAAAGCAAGTGGCTGGCCTAGACTAACTAAAGTACAAAGGTTTATGATAATATGTATCATCAAATGCTAATAATCTCTCTCCCATCAATCTGGCAGATCTGAATAGTTTTAATTTACGCTAAACACTGGTGACTGTTGCAAGCATGTATATATAGATATTATAGGCCTAAGTGTGGCCTTCGTTTGAAGTTTATTTGAACTTGCTTAGAGTTACCAAGCTCAATGGCCCAAACTATAGACAAAAGCAAAAGCAAGGACTACACGGCCAAAATATATATACATACTCACCAGTACATAGTTTTCACGTCATTAAAGAGAGTTTTCGTGCACCCATAATTACTGTTTGACTACTATTAACCTGGCCAAATAAAGTTCAATATAATGCTATTGCAGTATCTAACCCGTTTGGGACTTCTCACATCCATGTTTTTCTTCTCTGCTCCCAACTTTGCTATCCAAACATGGACACCTTTACAAACACCGCTTTAAAAAAAAGCAGAGTTGAAGGTCAACTACCTCTAGGTTTTTTATGGAGCTACTTCGTGACAGAGTTGATGGAATAGGATTAGTTTTGGTGGAGTTGAGTAGTCCCAAACAGCTGAATCGAGTAGTCACGCGCATTGGAGGTCTATCAAGCTACTAGCTACGAATGACAAGATGCACGTACGCGTGTATATATATATATATATATATATACTCTCGCATAGTCGCATATATACACATACCTATGAGGTACTTGTTGACGACGTCGGCGGTGGCGTTTTCCCGCTCGATCTGCGACATCTGCCCGATCTTCTCCGCCAGCGTCATCCGCCGCAGCAGGTCGTCGATCCGCGTGTTCAGCGGCTGCTTCGGGTCCTTGTACCTCAAGTAGGCGCCCCTCGCCGCCGCCGCCGCCCTTCATGGGCAGAGCCGCCGCGACGGCGAGGCAACCGCACAGCTGCAGCAACAGCAAGCTGCAGGCGGCTGCCGCAGTGGTCATGGTCACCACCCTGACCCCCATATAGCTCATCAGCTCGCCTGCTAGCTCGATCCACCTACGTACTGCAATTCCCGCATGCATCATATATAGTTATTATATTATATATCATGCGTTACGCAGTTATATATATGTATGTTTGGAACGAACGATTTATACATATATATTGCATGTATGCACGTATATACGAAGAAAAGAAGAGCTACCTTACAGAGAAGAGCGCTACGAGAATGCATGCACAAATAGCCACAGCGGAGTGAAGGGTGGGGCTGTAGACTGTTCGCTTGGCCTCTATTTATGCACTACGAGTAAGCAAGGGCTCATATATACAAAACTTAGGATAATCTCGGTGACTGGACCACGTTAGCTTGCGATGGACTTTGTACATGTAAAATTATATCCCCGCCCCCCCCCCCCCCCCCCCCCCCCCCCCCCCCCCAGATTCCTTCTTTGAGTTTTTGAGTTGAAACACAGTATTATTCAAGATTTCTGACGTTGCATTAATTCGATCGACAAGTGGCTGTTTCTTTATAATAACCACCAATGTAGCAGTACGTGTCAACGTACGTCCTAGTTTAGTGCATGACCTTATTCATTTGTGCACACTTTGCTATAGCTTGCCCTTGTTGGATCCATGTACTCACTACGTCCCTAAATAATTATCGTTTTTGGTTTTCGTGCCGTAAGTTTGACTATAAATTTGTATAAAATGCATGCAACATTTGTATCTCCAAATAAATTTATTATGAAAATAAATTCAATGATCTATCTCATGATATTAATTTTGTACCATAAATATTATTATTATTTATATATATTTAGTTAAAGTTGTTTCTCGGAAAACAAAAACGATAGTTATTTATGGACGGAGGGAGTACATGCTAGGTAGCTCCTAAAAGTTAGCAGTTTTGGATTCAAACATCCTAGCTATGATCCATATGCTAGGTAATAGAACCTAATATGTGCTAAGGGTGTGTCCAATGGCCTTTTTAAACTGATAGCTCATATTTTTTTTAAAAAGTAATAAGATACACCTGAAATTATAAAAGAATATGAAATATCTCGCCATTTGGTAGACTTGAGCATTAGATGACAATAGTCATTGTTCTTTTTTTTAAATGACTCACATATATTATGAAAAATATCCTAAAGCTACACCTAGATTTCCATCTAACTTACCCACCTATGTTATTATAAAAATTAATTTGAAGACACATAAATTTACATGTAGATTACCCACTCCTATTCTCATTAAAGAGTAGTCTAACGTTTTACCCGCCCCTACTCTGCATCTAAATTCTCAACCTCTACCGCTATAAAAGGAAATCCCTATATAGTTATCAATTATTACCCACTTCTATAATTGTTAATATAGAGAAAACTAACTCGTCATGTACATGCACGATGTGCATCACCATGTAGAGGCCGCATTTATGTATATATATGTAGAAAGCCACGAGCATATTAATTTCGTGTTGGACATAGAGCTATAGTTAAATTATTTCACTAAACACATGTCGAACACACATGATAGCGTGATGCAAAGTTGGAAAAACTATGAATTGAGATGAAAAACACAAAGTAATTTGTAATTAGAGTTATTAGACTATTTGTTCGAACAAGGATACCCATTTTCATTAAGAATGAAATCAAGAACAAATTAAGTTCATGATTTAGAAGGTGTTCAGAAGGATTTAGATCCACACCTGATGACTCAGGTGAACATCATACGTAACAACTCACAACACTTTGTGATATATCCCACTGTTCTGATCTATAGGTATTAGGCAACCACCTCCTAATGCTAAGCTAACAGTTTCTAGCTTTACATTCACCAAAGGTGATCAACCTATGGCCCTGTTCGCTTGAAGGAATTTGGATAAATCTAGAGGAATTTGTGAGAGCGTGAACAGTAAATTTCAACCGTGAACAATCCGGCTGGTTTTTGCACCAGCCGAACGCCCCCTATATCACATAGTTCAAAGAGGATAGGATATATCTAAGATTCAAGGGAGTATTTCCCCACCATGTATAACTTAAGTCAGAACAGATAGAGTTACCATTTTGATTAGGTGTTACGTCCAAAATCAATCCACAAGATTGTTGTGTCTCCTGCAATTACAATAATACTGTGCAGCAGCAATGCTTTTTTTTTATAAACCGTCTCTTTTCATGAGTAACATTTCTCGAGCCACAGTGAGTCTTTTATTTGAAAAATAACCTCTGGTAGTGTGATAGTTGCATTGCGAAGTACTCTCTCCGTTCTAAATTATAAGTCGTTCCGACTTTCTAGCCAGAGAGTCAAAGCATCTCAAATTTAACCAAAATTATAGAGAACATTACAAAGATTTATGATATCAAATATGTATAATATGAAAACATAATTAATGAAGAATCTAATGATATTTTTTATCATAAATGTTATTAATTTATTGTATAAATTTGGTCAAATATGAGATGTTTTGACTCTCCAAGAAAATTGGAATGACTTATAATTTGGGACGGATGGTGTATTTCATGGATGCACGGATGGTGGATCTCGAAGACAAAACAAAATTAAGGTCACCTCACAGTATGATTTTTTGTTGCCACAAATCGCACCGATATAATAATGTAATTGTTCAGACCAGTCCAGCTAGTTCGTCAACCTCGCCGGCGGCTATTGGATTCGTCCGGTGTCAGCGGGGTCATTACCACCAGCTTGTCAGCTCATGTCATAGGTTTCTGAATTGCTTAATGTATTATTAGGGCATGCATGCACGTGAATTGTACTTATATATGGATCGAGGTTCTGAACCGCAGTTTAGAAAATATAAAAAGAGTAGTATCCCTCAATCTTCGATCGAGCAGATCTCGATCTCTGACGCAACATTAATTTCCAGTCTTACTACTCGATCGATCCGCCACAGGTATGGTTCAGATCTCGCTCCATGGAGAAGAGATGCGCGAGCTAGTCAAGAGAAAGTGACTTTAGAGCGAGCGTCTCCAATATATATAGCTTCTAATCTAATATAATAAATCACTTGTTAAATTTACGGTTATTCACTACTACAATAAACATTTATAGGAGCGGCTAGCGATAGTTTGTAGAGGCGCTTTTGTCAGTCGCCCATACCATATCGTCTCTATAAATAAGGGTTTGTAGGGGCATTTCTCAAGCTGCCCCTACAAATCGATTTGTAGAGACACCCCTACAAATGATTTCTATTTGTAGGGGCGGTTCAATTTAAAACCGCCCCTACAGTAAATTTTTTTGCCAAAAAAAATTCAAATTGAACCGCCCCTACAGTATATTTTCCCGCCAAAAAAATTAAATTTTAAAATTTAAATCTGACCAGAACATATATACATATATGCATACATAATTCAAACATTGTATCCACGAGCACAAGAATATTATATAAAGTAACATTACAAGTCCAATTCACAAGAACATATATAATTCATCGTTACATAGACATAATTCACAAGTCTAATCTGTTTCACAATTCCAAACCGTTTCACAAGGTAAGATCAATGTCATATTTCATACACATTGTTATCAACGGCCTAGAGCTAGCATTTCCATCTCATGAAGATGTCGGTACAGAGGATGCCTTCCTAACTTAGATTTTCGATTATGATAAGTGCCTCTTACGTGTATAATCTGGTCAATTATGAAGGCGCAAAGATTGTCGACGAGCTTCAAGAGGTTGTCATCTTTGTGTGGTTCAGCTCTCATTCCTTTCTCTTCTTTCCACTCCAATAAAACAAGTTGGGGTTTAGTATGTCATAACATATGCGAACATCTATAAAAACAGTGAGCATCTATGAACACAGTGAACATCTATAAAAATAGTGAGCATATAAAAAAACAATGAGCATATCTAAAGAGGTTCAAACTTACCTTTATAGGGGTGTCGCCTGTAGGCATCGGTGTTACTCATGAGAGTGCATACGTAGTATCCACAGTGTACACTCCCAGGCTTTTACTTGGGGCACCGTGTGTTTCGCATATGCAAATGTTAAGTAATGCTCTTGACACCAACATAATGGAGTACTAAAGTAAATTATACTTACCGCACATAGTATTTTGACACACAGGTTAGGCTCTTTTGTTGGATCATGCCTCCCTTTATGTTCGTTAACGTAGAACTTGTACACCCTATTCGAATAAATTTAATAAATGCAACTTGTTAGTATCCAAAACTGAACGTTACAAGTATGTATACAAACATATAAGACAATGAGGATTGTCGATATGTATACATCTTGAGAATCGATATGAAGTCTTTATATGTCGTCGGGTCCTTATCTATTAAATCATAGACCCACGCCATGCCTAGGCTGACATCGACGCCTATACAAATCCAGTGGTTGCTGCAGGAATTTAATCATAGTAACGGATAAGCTCTTTTGCATCAAACAATATATATCGAACAAAGCTTTAAGTATAGAGTTGAACTTACTCGGAGTTATACGCTAGCCATATAGCAGAGCAATTTTGGAGATGTTTAAAAGCTAGGACAATGTATGCCGCAACCTTAAGTGACGCTTCACGTATTTTCTTGTTTCGGATTTTCTTTCTCCTCAATAGTCTTTCCAGCAGTTAGCTCTTTGGTATCCAATTTCCAATCATTGGCGTAATAAAAACATGTTACTGCTATACATTGAGGGTCTACGTACCCGGCTCGCACACTTGGCATTTGTTTTGAAAGGTGCACTTGTATTCTACAAATCATGACATGGGTTAGTATCAACAAAATCCAAAGATTACAATAGTATCATATCGAGAGGGCAAGGACTTATAGGCACCACGTGCGAATTAGATTTATTTCCATTGCTCCGAGGTGAAAGCATGTCTGGACGTCATTAAAGTCAAAGATAATTTTTCTAGCTGGGCCTCCAAATGTGCCGGCAGGGAAGCGTGCTTGTATGAGATCTATGGTCGTTGGGATAACACGCAAGTACCAATCATGGAACCTTCTCATTCCAAGTGGTAGGCGCTAGATGTCCCGGTTTGGTAGGAATGACTTGCCTCTTTCATATGTTTTCGGGCAATCCTTTGACCATTTGATGGCATCAACATTTGGATACTTCTTTGCCGGTTGTTGTTTGCTGGTGACGTCCTCCTCAGAAGCCCGTGCTGGGACTTCTTTAACTTGGTTATCAGGCTTGAACTGGTCATGGGCATACCACTTACACGCCGACGTGACGTCTCTCATCAACGTAAAAATTGGCCTTATGGTGATTGGATGCTTTTTTTGAATTGATGGCTCCTTGCGGGCACCCTCTTGTGCATGCACTTTTTTAGGAGGCCCTTGTTGTTCATGTATCAGGTCCGTATCAGGCCCTTGCTCCTTATGAGGTGGAGAAGGCGGTGGCATCTCAGGCACGGGCTCGCTAGGAGGCGGGGAAGACTGTGGCATAGGCTGTGGCATCTCATGCACATGCTCGCTAGGAGGCGGGGAAGAATGTGGCATCTCAGGCAAGTGCTGGTGATGACACGGAGAAAGTATCTCCCCTTCCTCAAGAACTCCCTCCAAACGTTGAACAGGCGGTGAAGAAGCAGTCAATACAATGTCATGTTTGTGCTAGTGGATGAACTGGTTCATTACTTCTCTGAGTAACTGCTGTCCGTCGGGAGTTGGGTAGTCAATGCGCAACTGCATGTTCTCGGGCTTCACGGTATGCACCTCGATCCTAGTGTAGTCCGATGGGATCCTATTATTGTGATGCAAGCCGCCAGGGGGATGTGCCACACCCGTTGCCACCTCCATCATAGTGTTCTGCCTACCGATGAGAACCATCAAGGTGCAACTAGTTGGTTCCCGTATGCGATCGACGGGGGTTGTGGCTGCAATGGAACCTTGGCTGCTAGAAACTTCCGGAGAGCTGCCAACTAATGCCAGTTCTCTCGGTGGCACCATTACTGTCCTTGGCTCCATAGACAGTCCTTGCTCCTCCAGTGCCTTCACAACTAGAGCCTCCACAGTGAGCTCATGATTAGACTCTCGGTCTCTGCCATGTTTTTTATACATGTGTTGTTCCTCTTCAAATCCATTCTTCCAGGTCATTCTTTTCCCTAGCCCCCTAGTGTGGCCTGTGTGCTCGGTGTTTGCTAAGCCAAGGTTAAGCTTGTCCCTCTCTCTAGAAGGCTTGAATGAGCCATTCTCCTGGTCTTCAGCATATTTCAGTATCTTTGATACTGCCTCTTCGATCGCCGGGTTATCAAACTTAAGGGAACCGTCAAATGCTTCTGTACTCCTCCCAAGGATCCAATTTCTTGAGCGTAGCTTCAACCCCTTCAAGTTTAATTTCCCAGATGCGACGGCATCTTCCTCCATCTTCCTAAACTTCTCTTCCTTGCCATAGTAGCCACCGTTACCAAGATGATGGTGGTGTTGGTTCCTCTTCGTCAGCTCAATGTTACGGGCATTGAGGGCCAATGCTTCAGGTGTATCTTTTAGGCCACGAGCTCCTACCATTGACTAAGAGTTATGTTGCTGAACTCATGGAATGAAGTTAACCCCTTTTGGATATATTTCTTGTTGAGCTCCGACCTCCAACGTCGGAATGACTCCCATTATCTTAAAAGCATGAAGTTTTACCAGTTCATACTTACCCTCCAAAAATCTAAAATTGAGCTTTAGCTTCTTATCCTATAGTTCTCTCTTTTTCTTCTCTAGTACATCTTTCTAGCTAGGGATTGCTGGGTTCAATTGATCTCTTACTAGGGCCCCGATCGCATTACAGAATTATCCTCTGAATTCCTTAGGCTCAAGGATCTCCCCTGCTGGCCCAACCTCCGCTATCATATAGCATGTCTCATCTAGATATTTGTTGGCTTTTCTGTCCCCCCGTTTCCTCTTCAGCTTGGGAACCAAGTTCGTGGTCGTGTCTTGAGGTTGTGGAGCAGATACATCAATGTTCGTCTCTGTGGTTGTTGCCTCCGCTCTCCTTTCCTCTACTCTGTCTTGTCCGGCGAGATGTCACGGACATCGATGTCGTCTATGACGAGTTTCAGGAGGGGCCAATATGTATGGGAGGTCAAAGTATTAGTAATTATAACATAGTCAAAGCTTTAGCAAAATTTAGAAGCTAAGCCTTTATCCCTAGCTCCTCGTTCGGGTCAAAATCCTTGTCCAGCTCCTCCTCCGTTGGCCTTCGTCTAGCTTCACATGAGAAAGGATCCTCGTGACTTTCATATCCCTCTTCTTCATCCTCATTGTCTTCATCATCATCACCATCATCCTCTCCTGCTGTTCCCTCTTCTCCCCCTTCCTCTACGCGCCTCTCAGCAGCCTCCTCTTCAAACTCCTTCGGAGTAAGCATCACTACTATATCCTTTTGTAACTCATCATCGAACTGCTGCTGAATAAGCTGGTCCTCTAGTTTTTCCTCTTCAAAGGTTGGCTCATGCTTAGGGCATTGGGTTGCACTATCTGCTGTCTGTGATTTTTTGTGTTTTGTTCCAATAGATGCAAGAAAGTATGCTTTAGATACGCAAGAAGGCCTAAGAAATCAAAGGCACATTATCCATTTGAGACTAGTTTCCTCCAGAAGCATATGGACTAGGAGTCTGATAAAACAACAATAGATAAAAAAATAAGTAGTAGAAGTAGTAGAGGCCTCAGAAACATGTCAATCATTATTTGATCAAGAACTTGGAGCATAAAGGCATCATAAACACAGTGAGCATATATAAAAACAGTGAGCATATAAAAAAATACAGTAGGGGTAGCTGGTAATGATGCCAAGTTCCTCACAAGTTTATGATCATCAACTCATATTCCAGATAGTTTCTAGAGTTGGACAATTTCATCAGTTTCAAAAGAGAAAGGAGAGGAGAGGAGAGGAGAGGTGAGTTGGCCAAAAAACAGCTACTGCTTCCCAACCATAGAGAGGAAAAGATGGCCAAAAAAAGCAGTTGTTGGTTCCCAAAAAGAAATAGCAGCTGCTACCAAACATAGAGGAGTAGGAGAAGTAGAAATAGTAGTAGAGGAGAGGAGAGGAGACCAAACAAAAATAGTGAGCATATATAAAAACACAGTGAGCATATATAAACAATGAGCAGGAGTAGTATTAATAGTAGGACAATAGTAGTAGCAGTAGGGTAGAGAGAAGAGAGTAGTAGGGCAGTAGTAGTAGTTGGGTAGCAGTAGTATTAGTAGTAGGGTAGTAGCAGTAGGAGGAGTAGGAGAAGGAGAAGTAGAAGTAGAAGAAGGAGTAGTAGGAGAGGAGAGGAGCGGAGAGGAGAGTTGTAGTACAAGTAGTAGAAGTAGGAGTAGTAGGAGAGAAGAGGAGAGTAGTAGTAGAAGTAGTAGAAGTAGGAGTAGTAGGAGAGGAGAGGAGAGAAGAGTAGTAGAAGTAGGAGTAGTGGGCATATATAAAAATAGTGAGCATATATAAAGATAGTGGGTATATATAAAAACAATGAGCATATATAAAGACAGTGGGCATATATAAAAACAGTGAGCATATATAATCACAGTGAGCATATATAAAGACAGTGGGCATATATAAAAATAGTGAGCATATATAAAGACAATTGGCATATATAAAAACGGTGAGCATATATAACACAGTAAAAGTGTTCATGGGCTTTTTGTAAGGCTTAAGAACTTGTCCACAACTTTCTTATTATCATCAAATGGTGATGCAAAAACTAGCAAGGTCATATAGCACGAAGATGTGGCATCAAACTTCAAACAGCTATAACTAGAGTTCTAGATTACCAAAAGTAGTGATCCTTAATATTTTAGAAAGCTCATGAAAAGCACTACAACTTTTCAATTGTTACCAACAAGTGATTCAAAGATTAACTAAGTTAAAAAGCATCATCAATCAGATCTATATAGAAAGTAAAACAGAAACAGACTGGGAACTTGCAAAATCTATAACTCTAAAATTAGAAGGCCTAAAATTATGAAATTCTAGGACAAGCAATACATGGAAGTTATCTACAACTTTTGTATACAATATATTCACAGAAAATATGATTAGCATGATGAAAAAACCACTTAACAGGAACAACTCATGCAGCCATTTCAGCATTCAATTGCAATCAAGTGCTTCACTTATTCTACTAACAAGACTATGCATGAGTAGTTAATTACAAGGATGATAAACCACTATTACTTAGCTACTTATGATTAGAGTAAGCAAAGGAACATTACATGACTTAAGTACAGTGAGCATAAATAAACACAGTGGGCATATATAATCACAGTGAGCATATATCATCACAAGGAGCATATACAAAAACAGTGAGCATATATAATTACAGTGCACATATATAATCATAGGAAGCATATACAAAAACAGTGAGCATATATATAATCACAGTGAGTATCCAATGGCTATCACCTCAATTTCATAAGACTCAATTTCACTCTTAATCACAAAGCTTAATTCCACATTCACTTCGGCAAGCACGACATGAACTCAGTGGAGTAGGAATGGAGGAGAAGGAGTTGGGGGCATACCTGCAGAAAACCTGGCCAAGCAAGTGGTGGTGGGCACGGGGCAGGGTAGCACGCGCGGACGCCGAACACACGGCCACCGGGGCAGTCTTGCCGGGGGAGGGGCGCGAATGCCGGAGCCACAAGGGATGGTGGTGGTCCCACCGGGGCTCGAGGTCAGAGATAGGGAGGTCGAGGCCCAGATCTTGTAGTTGGGGATGACGGCCGTAGCGGGGGAGGTCGAGGTTGGAGATGGGGCGACGGCGGAGAAGAACGGCGGTGGTCGTCGAGGTCGCCGGTGGAAGCCCTAGCCGCCGTGTGCACGGGGAACCCTGACCCACGCGCAAGGCACGAAGGCGGACCGGGGGAGGTAGGGCACGGAGGCAGCGGAGGTAGGGCACGGAGGCGGTGGCGGCGGCAGCGCGGAATTTTGGCAGCCTGCCGGTGTCAAAAAGAGAGTGAGCGCCCAAGTCTTAGCCAAATCAAAGCCCCCCGCGCCCTCCTGCTTATATACCGAAGAGCAGCCGTCCCATACAAATGGATTTGTAGGGGCAGTTCCTCATCAAGATGCCCTTACAAATATTTTTCATATTTTTTAATTAATAATTCTGTATTCTATATATAAATTTATATGATCATTTTATAATTATTCTATATATGTATAAATATATATATATATATATTAACAATTTGTTGATATATATAATTCCATATTTTCTTCTTTACAAAAAATTAAAAACATATTTTAAAAATTAAAAATTTGAAATTTGAAACTTCGAATAGAATTTTAGGACACTAAATGACCTCAAATAAAAATATTGTAAACATCAAAGTTGTATAACTCATCAATATGTACAACTTTTATTTTGATCATCTTTTCATATGATTTTGTTTGAATGATTCAAAATTTGAATTTCTAAAATAACAACTTAAAACAACATTTTGGAAGAGTATATGATTTCAAATGTAAAAGTCATGAATATGAAAGTTGTTGAATTCATCGAGATTTACAATTTTTATTTTGGTCATTTCTTTCAGTTGACAAAATATTAGCAAACATTGTTCACAAATTGATATATCTCTCGTCTAGTTTCATAAATTATGTATGAGATTCATGAATTTGTGACCAATATTTGCTAACACTTTATCAAATGAAGAAATGACCAAAATAAAAGTTGTACATCTTGATGAATTCTATAACTTTTATATTGATGACTTTTCAGCTGAGATCATTTAGTGTTTCAAAATCTAGTTTGAAGCTATAGTTATTTCAAATTCAAAATTTGAATTATTTAAAATTTGTCACATGAAAAGATAACCAATATAATTTTGGCAGAGCATGATTTTAGAAAAATTTAGGAGAAAAAACATAGCATTTAGAGTTAGTACGAGGGAGAAAAACTAGTTACAAATTTTAGTCACAGATCTTTCTCTCTTGTAATAACTCCAAATGTGATGATTTTTTCCTAAATTTTTCTAAAATCATGCTCTATCAAATTATTGTGGTCATCTTCTCATGTAACTTTGTTTGAAAAAAATCAAATTTTAAATTTCAAAAATATAAAAACATGGAACAACATATTGAAGGAGGATATGGTTTCAAATGAAAAAATTGAACATAAAAGTTGTAGGACTCATCAATCTCTACAACTTTTGTTTTTGTCATATTTTCATGTGACTAAATTTAAACAATTCAAATTTTGAATTTCAATAAATGATACATTCAAACAAAATTTTGAGACACCAAATGATTTGAACTCAAAATGGTTCATACGAGAGATATGTAAGTTTTGTGAATAATGTTATTATCACTTTATCGGATGAAGAAATGATCAAAATAAAAGTTATAGGTCTTGATGAGTTCTACAACTTTTATGTTCATGACTTTTTGAGTTCAAATCATTTGGTGTCTCAAAATTTTATTTGAATGTATCATTTTCTTGATGAGTTTTACAACTTTGATGTTTACAACATTTTTATTTTAGGTCATTTTTCTGTCTTAAAATTCAATTCAAAGTTCACAAATTTTAAATATATTTTTTATTTAAAAAAAAGAATATGTATCATTATATAATATATATATATATATAATAGCAAGTTGTTTTTTTATGTGTACGGGCAAATATAACAAATTGTTTTAAATACATTTATACATACATTTATAAAAAATATGCAGAACTAATATTTTAAAAAAAAATACGAAAATATTTATAGGAGCGGCTGGTGAGTGAGCTGGCTCTACAAATCGAATTTGTAGGGGCGGCTGGTGATTGAGCCGCCCTTACAAATTGAGCCATTTGTAGGGGCGGCTCGTTTCATCAGCCGCCCCTAGTGTGCTATTTGTAGAGATGGCTGGTCTCGTGAGTCTCGAACATGCCCACTGTAAGGGCGGCTCCATCACCAGTCGTCCCTATAAAAAAAATATCCCATTGCTACAAACCTTTTTTGTATTAGTGATTTTAACTCCTAATAAGAAAGTGCAAGGAGATGAACGTCGTCATGAGCACGACACAGCCTGCATTGTACCTGAAGCTGCCGGTGTCGAGCATGTTGTGGGAGGGACTGCGTCTATATACACGAAAGTGAGTGCTAGGAACGGAGGAGAGCATGGAAGAAGGCTCGCACCATCCGATCCGATCACAGTATGCATGAGAGGGCGCGAATTGAATGTTTTTTTTTACATTTTAATCATTATTTTAATAAATAATAATAACCTGACTCGCCTGCTCACTTTGGCTCAGTCTGTGTCCAGATGCAGATGGTGAGAAATGAGATGGAGGGGTCGGAGGTGGGGAAAAAATTGGGTGCAGCCTCCTGCACCGGCGCCTCCGTGCATGTCTACTCGGATGGTTGCCACGTGTCCTAAAAAATTTATCACATAATTAGGAAGTGGAGTTTTCAGTTACATATTTTTAGAGTATCCTAAGAAATATTTACTTGTCTATTTTTAGAGTACCGTCTGGTCATATGATAGATTTTTTGACACGTGACATCCATTTGAGTGGGCGTGCACTGATGCGTTGGTGCAAGGAGGCTGCACCTAATTTTTTCCCCGGAGTGGAGGACGCCTCCCTGTCGGCGACGGTGGCACATGCGTTGACTCTTCGGCCGGCACGCTCTGCCTCCCTCAACTCTGCTGGACCCGGCCACTGCTCATGCTCCAGCAGATGGTCGGCAGCCCAACTCCATCACCGTCGCCTGTTACTGAAGAATACTCAGCTGCGACTCAGCCCAAGAGGAACGGAAGGCCCAATCCGTCCGTGCTCGGCCCGGAGTGGTGTGCGTGTGCGACTCAGCCCAAGAGGAACGGAAGGCCCAATCCGTCCGTGCTCGGCCCGGAGTGGTGTGCGTGAGTGATATTTACGTACTGTGATAGAGAAGAGAGACAACAAGAAATTTGTAAACTTTAAACTCTATCAAGCACTCATCTGAGATTCTCCCCCAGCTGTTCTTCCCTTCTTCCCCAAGTTGCTGCTCCTCCCCTGACTCCTTGCTAACATTTGGTATCAGACTACCCGGTCCTGGATCCCGATCTCCCTCGCGAGCACTTCACCCGCCTCCAACGCGCTCGGGGCGCCATGGACCCGAACCTCAAGCTCGTGCTCGATGAAATCAACCGCCGATTTGATGGCCAAGACCAGAAGTGGGAGATACGCTTCTCCAATCTCGAGCGGACTCACTTTGCTCGGGAGCAGGCCGTCCATCTGCGCATCACCGCCCTCGAAACGGCTACCTCGGCTCTCGAATCGAGCCGTGCAGCGCTCGCCGAGGCGGACGTCACCACCTGCCTCGCCAACAGCGAGCCGTCACCAAGCTGTTGGGACTCCGCTATCGGATAGTGTATCGCCGTGGTGTGGAGAACAGCGTGGCAGATGCCTTGTCCCGCCGTCATCACTCGGAGGAATTGATGGCACCATGGCGGTCTCTGCCCCTACCCACTCCTGCTTCTCCTACCTGATAGATTGGTACCCAACGGATCCAGAGGCATCTAAACTCCTGGAACAACTCGCTCTGGACCCAGCTTCTCGTCCACCGTTTTCTCTTCACCAGGGGCTCATTCGGTTCAAGAACAGGCTTTGGTTGGGTTCTCACCGTGCCTTGCAGGCGGCGGTCATATGGTTGCTCTTCATGATAGTCTCATTAGGTGACATTCAGGGGCTCCGGCTACTTATCAAAAGCTTAAGCAGCTGTTTTATTGGCCCTTCCATGAAGTCGGATATTCTCAAGCACGTTCAGGCCTGCTCCACCTGTATTCAAGCCAAGCCAGACCGCTCTAGCTATCCAGGTATTCTGCAGCCTATTCCAGTGCCTACTGCAACGTGGGATGTTGTCTCTATGGACTTCATTGAGGGCTTGCCGCAGTCTGGTTCCTCAAATGCAATCTTGGTGGTCGTTGATAAGTACTCCAAGTACGCTCACTTCGTGCCTCGTCGGCATCCCTTCCAGGCAGCTAGAGTGGCCAAGCTTTTCATGGACAACATATACAAGCTCCATGGTCTGCCGTCCGCAATCATTTCGGATCGCGACCGGATATTCACAAGTAAGTCTTGGCAAACCTTGTTCAAGTTGGCTGGTACTTCCCTGCATATGAGTTCTGCGTATCACCCGCAAAACGATGGACAAACCGAGCGAGTACATCAATGCGTGGAAACCTATCTCTGCTTTTTTTTATCATGCATGCCCCACTAGCTGGATTCACTGGCTCTCCTTGGCGGAGTACTGGTAAAACACAAGCAGCCACTCAGCGCTTGGGCGGTCACCATTTGAAGTCCTCTACGGCTTCCCTCCACGGCACTTGGGCGTGTCTTCATCAGCTGCCGCCCTGCCTGAGATTTCTCGATGGTTGGAGGAACGCGAGCTTATGCATCAGTTGGTGCGCCAACATCTGCTCCGCGCCCAAACTCGCATGAAGTGCCAAGCTGATAAGCGCCGTTCGGAGCGTTCATTCTCTATCAGCGATATGGTCTTCGTCAAGCTTCAACCTTATGTCCAGTCCTCGGTGGCTCGCCGCGCCCACCGAAAACCAGGGTTTACAATTTCGGCGAAATATCGCCGAAATTTCCGAAATATCGCCTTTTTCGCTGAGGTCCGAAATTTTTTTTGTATCGTTCAAAATTTTTCGGTTAAATTCATCTTTCACTCTAAAATTACACCAAACCACACTAAAATGACCCTCCATATCATCTAGTCTTATCAAAGCCCTAAATTTCTTCAAATTTATTTAATTTTCTCACTCACACATTGGACGGCACTAGTATATGCAGCTCGCCCACCGTCAGCACACTGTATTACCGCGGCTCTACTTCTGTGATATATTATGTTATTTCGTCAATGTTATATAAATTTATGATGGATGATGGATTATAGAGTTTTTTCTAGTGAAATGATGCTAAATTTGTTTAAAACTCAATTTAAATTTATTTAAATTTGAACCGATATTTCTGAAATTTCCGAAATTTCGTATTTATCGCTGGGGACCGAAATTTTTTTCTTACCGGTATTGTAACCCCTGCCAAAAACTGGCATTTCGCTTCTTCGGCCCCTACTGAGTGCTGCGCGGATTGGCTCTGTGGCCTACCGGCTGGAACTTCCACCCTCCGCGGCTGTTCATCCTGTGTTCCATGTGTCGCAGCTAATAAAGGCTTCGGCGGGCGATCAGGTGGTTTCTTCTTCACTTCCAAATGACTTGGTTGAGTTTCAGGTTCCTCCTCGGATCCTGCAGACTCGCTGGACTGCTGGCTCCCACCCAGTCCAGCATGTGCTCGTTAGGTGGTCACAAATGCTGGCGTCGCTCGCAACCTGGGAGTCTCTGGAGGAGCTCCATCGCCGTTTTCCCAGAGCTCCTGCCTGGGGACATGCATGTTCAAAAGTGGGAGGGGATGTCAGCAGCCCAACTCCATCACCGTCGCCTGTTACCAAAGAAGACTCAACAGATGCTGACGGCCCAGAGTGCTCCGCGCAGCCAACCACTGCGACTCGGCCCAAGAGGAACAGAAGGCCCAACCCGTCCGTGATCGGCCCGGAGTGGTGTGCATGCATGATATTTTTGTGCTGTGAGAGAGAAGAGAAACAACAAGAAATTTGTAAACTCTAAACTCTATCAAGCACTCATCTGAGATTCTCCCCTAGCTGTTCTTCCATTCTTCCCCAAGTTGCTGCTCCTCCCCCGACTCCTTGCTAACACAGACCAGCACCAGCGCCCACAACACGAAGACCGGGACCAAACCTACAACTCTCTTGCTCAGCGCGCGCCGCTAACCTTTCTGGAGCATACCCGCCCATCTCGCCCTACGCGCACTATTTGTCTTCTTCCTCTCGACCCTCCCCACCGCCACCTCCCGCCGCCGCCCCCACGGCCAGTGGCATCCACGCCACAGGGAGGACAATCAGCATGCGTCCCATTATATTTTGCAAAGGTTACAAAAACCAGATTTTAGGGAGTACTTTTTTATATAGTTAGAGATGCTCACGAAATTAAATTCCTGGTGGGGTTTATATCATCCCTCTTCCCTCCCTTGACCATTAAAAACGATGAAAAGTTTGACTTGGAATAAAGCTAGAACTGCAATATTTTTTTAATGAAATAGAACTGCAATCTTTGAAAGGAATGGAGTACATCTTTTACATTAACAAAATATTACTACTTGGCTCCATCCCATTCTATAACAGTTAAAATATTATCTCTTATATTATCATGGACGCAACCCTTAATAATTTATAAGGTGGAGTTCTTCGTTCCAAGCAGCTGTTGTCCATCCGCCGTTGTTCCATCTGGGCACGTAGGGTTGCAGACAGGGCATTTGGCCTGGCACTCCTGCAACGTGTCGTAACAACCTTGCTCAGGCTGGCAGCAGTAGCAGACGTCTTCCTTACGATCGCTATGGCAATAGCATTTCGCGGTGCAAAATATTAGTGTGATCAGCTTCGTCTTCGTCTCATCATCTAAAGCTTCAAAGCAATTTTCCTCGGTATGGTAGGCGCTTGTTGTGTTGCTCCCACTGCTAGCTAGATAGAGTGCCCTTGTTGTGCGCCGTCCCACCTTGCTGAGCAGCTGATGAGGAGAACGACCTGTATATATTTTGCGTTCGTCAGTATTCAAATATATATGAACTCATTTTCGCAGATTCAGGACAAGAGATTGAGGAAGATGCATGAGGACAATGTAGACTACGTACCTGCTTGTGCAGTCATTGCTAGGCATCCGAAGAGAATAGCCGCACATATGGTAATGGCAATGGCAGTCCCATAAACCAAGCTGCTACCGCCACCATTGATGCGGCCCTTCATACTGAATTGACTGCTGATCTCTTGCTTTCTAATCAGCTAAGCCTCTCCGTTTGAGAGGGGTTTAGAATGGCCTTGAGCAATATGACCTCGCAACTCGGATCAGTATATAAAGGGAGTAAACCTGCCTTCCCAGCGAGACGATGGCCTCATTTGACTAGCTAATTTGGAAATGAATAATCGATTAGAATCAGTAGATATCAACAAATCAGCAAAGATTGTAAGAATTTATCGGCACTAGCTGTGGTGGATATGCGAGATCCTGTATATATTGAAACCATTAATTCCTTGCTTTGCTATATATATATATGACGTGTGGCAGTTATCGTTTTCAATCTTCCAGGTCAGATTGCTGTCATGGACACCATAAGCTGACACAGCTAAATGATTTGGAGATCCCACAGCTAGTATCATTATTATTTTTTCTTAATAACGCAATACAGATGCAGCCTTATGAACGGACGCTACTCCAATGAACATCTATGGAAATTTGGAGATCCCACAACTAGACAGTACATCTTGAGTTCAGCTGGCGCCTCATTGTTGGCAAGCATGTTTGCCTACTATTTGAAAGAAACGGCTACTTATGATACACAAGGGTTGAATTGTCAACCATCCCGATGACTGCCAAGATGATGCTGATCAGGCGCAAGACCCACGCAGGCCAACTGGGATTGATGGGCCGGAGCGTCGCAATGGCCAACGGGCCAGGAAGCCGAGCACGCTTGTGTCTGGGCCGGAGTGGACAAACTGAATCAGCGCTGCTAGCTGTCTCCTGCACATGGATCGGCAGCATGAAGGAACATCAGAATCGGTGATGCTGCGGTGCGGAGCGACACCAGCCCAACTATTCCGTTCCATCCGCTTGGGAGTTTCTTAAAAAAAAAACCCTCTCGTCCACTCGTTCCTGCTCCAGGCACCACCCCTCCCCGCACCAGCACCACACCTCTAGACGACACTGTCGCCGCAAGGTCACAGCAGTATGCTCTCTCTTCCCTGCACCCTCCCTAGCATGAAACGCCTGCTTCGGCATCTTTCCCGTGTGGCCGGCCCCTTCCCGCGCTGCTCCTTCCTGTGAGGCACCTAGCCCCTTCTCGCGCTGCTTCGCTCGCTCGCTCGCGCCGCCCGCCCCCATCAATCTTGCCCGTCATGGAAGGCGAGGCAAGGGAGGCCTGCACCTGCGCCTAGGGAGGCCTATGCCTACACCTGCGCCTGCGCCCCCATCGCGCCGTCAGCAGGAAGGGGAGGCATGCTCCACCGCAGTTCTCCACCAGGTAGGCCATGGCTGGCGGTGACACTGTGTTTTCAAGTGTTTCAGTTGTTTCAGATGTATGTTTCAAGTGTGTTTCATATGGATGTTGCAAAAGTAGATTGTGATGTTGCATATGTTGCACGCATATGTTGCAAGCGCCTGTTTCCAATATTTCATCTGTTTTTTCAGACGTATGTTGCAAGTGTGTTTATTTGGATGTTGCATATGTTTCACATATATATTATAAATGTTTTATCTGGATGTTGCATAAGTTTGCACTGGTTTTCAATTGTTTTCAGGTGTTTTTTGCAAGTGTTTCAGACGTTTGCTCTAAAATAAAAGTACTAAAACAAACGGCGATAATGCGTTTTGCTCTAGCTCTACTAAAAAGTAAGCCAACTACCCAATTCTAATGGCTATGATCTCTATATCACTCAAAAAGCTATGTCTCTACGACTAAGAGCAAGTGAGCAAGCTAAAATGAACAACTAATTACTCTACCTACTCAACTATGCTACTCTTGCAAGATAAGCTACCTCTATACAAGATATCTATGCACAAGTAATACAAGAAAGGTAGAGAGTGACACCGAGCCGGCAAGAGACAAATCAATCAAGAATATCAATTGACACAATGATTTATACTGAGGTGCAATTTATTGCTTGCCGGCAATCTACGCCCTCGTTGTGACGATAAACTCACTTGGTGGCTCATGCACTAATAGGCATTACATGCCTAGCCTTACACAAAGGCGACATAAGAACCAACATAAGATGACTGTACACAAGTCACGAGCAATTTACTAGAGTTGCTTTTGGTGCTCCGCCGGGAATAAGCACAAGAACCCCTAACAATATCACCGATCGGAGCTGGAGACAATCACCACCCTCCGCTCAACTGTCACCGCTGCTCCAAGCCATCTAGGTGGCGGCAACCAACAAGAGTAACAAGAGAAATCCACAGCGAAACACAATCACCAAGTGCCACTAGATGCAATCACTCAAGCAATGCACTTGGATGCTCTCCAGTCTCACCAAATGATGAACAAATCAAAGGAAGTGAGTGAAAGCATAATGGCTAGACTCACAAGGTTGTATCAGCTATGAAAATAGCCAAGAAAATGAGCTCAAGCCAGCAAACACGCTTAAATAGAGGGGCAAGCCACGAAATAGCCGTTTGCCCCTAAACCAACCGTCGGACAGAGCTCTGGACCCAGACTCACAGGGGTCCGGACCAATCGCTCTGGGTCTGATGCTTGCCTGTGTCCAATCCTGCGTTGCCACGCATCTCGCTCAAATGTTTCGACCATTGCCACACGCACCGGCTACTTGATCGTGCTATCCGAACCCAGCGCCGGACCCGCACGGAGCACCGGCCGGACCAATGCGTACCTCGGTTCGGAGCTATCCAGTAAGCTTCCCGAGAGGGAAAAACACGCCGGGCTAAGTCTGGCCAAACTAGCCGGACCAAAGTGCCTCGGTCCAACGCCCTGTGAAAACTACCCCGAGAGCTCCAAAACTGCTTAAAACCGTCGGACTTAGGTCCGGTGCAGCCGGCCGGACCAACCACCAGGGTCCGGAGCCCCCACACCCTCTCTGTTGAGCATCCTCCGAACTCAAGAACCATATTTAAACTATCGGTATGGCTTTTGAATTATTTATATTGTAAATCTTTAGTACTCTTTTATGCCAATATTTAAACTATCGGTATGACTTTTGAACTATTTATATTGTATTTAGTGGATGGTTTCAACTTAATCCTTGAATTTAAGCCTTATCATGTTACTTAGTGAATGTATACCGAATCATGTTGCAAAATTTACAATTGTTACCGAATTGTATATGAAAATATTTTGGCGGCATACCCAAAACTAAAATCCTAGATTCGCCATTGATGACTGTCAGCAAGCAGATCATAGGCTTTAACAATATCATCGTTACAAATTGATGCAGCCAATTCCTTTTTAATATAAATTACAAAACAATCTAGTAGAAATCCATCTCCTTGTACATTGAAGATGTGTCTTTGCAAGTTTGGTAGCTGAAAAGCATCTCTCGGTGCTTGCAGTAGATATCGGATCGGAAGAGTTAAGAGTAATCTTAACAACCTGTCCACCATATATATAGGATAAGATAAATATTTAACCATCTTAAATATATAGTCCGCTTGTGTTAGATCAACTAGTGTTGGTAACACACACTTTATTGGTTCTAGATGGTTGCATACATAAATTTGAAAGTATGGCAGCTGATGCTCCAACTGAGCTCTTTCTTGACTTGAGAAATCAATAGGATAAAATATATTTTTTCACTAGAGCACATATATTGGCTAGCTTTGTCGAATGCGTCCAGCCCAGGATCCAAAGAGGCATAAAGGGACTAAGGCTCTGTCTGGATCCAAAGGGCACAAAGGGACGACAAAGGCTCTGTTGCTTTAGAACTAATAAGTCGAACTTCTAACTTAGTCACTTGTTGATTAATTGCAACATTAAACATGTCTACTTCATAGTGGTGCAAAAGTCATTCTTGTTTCAAGATTTAGTCGCATCAATGTACCTAAAGATGGGAAGACATGGATAAATAATATGTATAACTGGAATGGGGAATTTAGATAGTGATTATTGATTAAATAAGGGAATACCACTAGATGATTAGAAATTACCTACTGAAGTGATGATAGGCTATTTAATCAACAGACGACACGGTGGTAATCGGCAGGCAGCACTGTTGTGAATTTCGATGGCGGCGGCGGCGCAAGGTCTCACATCCTGGTCCTACGGCATCTCGTCAAATTGTCCGCAAGAAGCTGAGAATGCCGAGAAGGTGAAGCGAAAGAGAAGACGAATAGATATGCGTCCGGACGTCTGGGCGAGATGAAGAGCGCGTTTGGATTGGGCCTCCGGTTGATCCTATAGAGGCATCCCCTCATTTGGATTTGCCATACGGACTGGTCTCGTCTATCACCGATCGATGCTCCATAACTAATTTCGCAAGCCAAGAGCAGGAGCCTAGGTGCTGTTTATTTCCCAAAATTTTGCAAAATTTTTTAAGATTCCCCGTCACATCGAATCTTTAGACGCATGCATAAAGCATTAAATATAAATAAAAAATAAAACTAATTACATAGTTTAGACGAAATTCACGAGACGAATCTTTTAAGCCTAAGTAGACTATGATTGAACATTAATTGCTAAATAACAACGAAAGTGTTATAGTAACATTTTTCAAAAAATTTCGCCAACTAAATAAGACCCTAATCGTCTGGCATAAAAACAGTGGACGACTCTGACCAGAGTGGAATCGACCTAGACCGACTTAACCTCTATCTAATGCGCCGCCTACCCTTGATGCATGGGCCACTGGGGCAAGCTCGCCCAAGCCAGGCGCGCAGGCTTCTGGGGCACGCTTGACCTCGCCGTGCACAGGATGTGGCCGTCCCTCACAACGACCGCGAGGAGAGGAGATGATGGAGTTTCGACCATGACCATGAGAAGAGGAGTGGAGGATGGACAAAAAAAGCGATGATGCGGCAGCATTTAAATATTTTTGGAAGCCATTTCTTGAGAACCGTTGGAGGTGTGGTTGCTTTTTACGTCCCATAATGTTTTGCAAAGGTTACAAAACCAGATTTTTGGGAGTATTTTTTTTATATAGTTGGAAATGCTCACGAAATTCCTGGTGGGGGTTATATCATGAGTTAATTGGATCTATGCCATTATAACTTCTTCGTTTCTGAAGAACACCATTACTATTCACCTATTTGAAAGTATGCCATTACAATTCTTCATTTCCCATAAAAATGTCACTGAATACGTATGGACATAGCCTGGGCCCACACTACGTGAAAAACGGTTTCTAGCAACGGAACAAAATTTTTTTAGGAGCGGTTGGTGATGGAGCCGCCCCTACAGTGACGTACTCAGGAGCCACGAGACAGGCCGCCCCTACAAATGACACAGCAGGGGCGGCTGGTGATACGAGCTGCCCCTACAAATAGATCGGATTTGTAGAGGCGGCTCACTCACCAGCCGCCCCCAGTATTTCTATTTGTAGGGGCGGCTGGTGATTGAGCCGCCCCTACAGATGTCTCACGTACAGTCAGTCACCCCAAAATATCTACTCTCCTCTCTCTCTCTCGGGACCCTCTCTCTCTCCGTCTTTCCTTTTCCCCTCCCTCTCTCTCGCCCTCGCCCCCGATGGCCGCGGCTCCTCGCCCGCCCGCCCGCGCGGCGCGGCAGCGCCCCCGCCCCCCCGGCCGACGAGCTCTAGACCCGCGGCTCGTAGTGCTGCACTTTTCTCCTCTCCAAATCTGACTTTTTCCTTTTGCTGTGATTTTCGGAGCTATTTTAGGGGGGTTTCGATTCGTCAATTTGAGATCAAATCTGTTCGTTCTTTTTGCGTTGATTCGTGCTATGACATGATTTGAAGCTATCCTACGAGTTTATTTGATTGAATCGACTCGAGCACGGAGAAATCAACGATTTTCGTTTTGGGGGACTTTTACGTGTTCTTGGCTCGATCTGAAATTTTCCGGAGATTGGGTAGAAATTGGGCGATGATCTCTTGGAGTATCCTCACTAACCCACTTGTGATGGCCTGTGCAAAGTTAGGGATCGAATCCTTTTGATTTGGTTTGGTTTTCGTCGATTCCTATGGTCGGCTGTTTTTTCTGTTCGTGCAGTTGGTTGTCCGTTCGTCGCATCGGGACCCTGTGAAGATGATCGAGGTGGTGTTGAACGACCGCTTGGGGAAGAAGGTGCGGGCCAAGTGCAACGAGGACGACACCATCGGCGACCTCAAGAAGCTAGTGGCGGCGCAGACAGGGACGCGCCCCGAGAAGATCCACAAGTGGTACAACATCTACAAGGACCACATCACCCTCAAGGACTACGAGATCCACGACGGCATGGGCCTCGAGCTCTACTACAACCAGCCGCCGCCCCTTCCCTGTTGTCAGGTACTTACTAGCAGCGACTTGGTTTCCTCTCGAGTTCGAATTCCGCTCAGCTCCCTTCGATTCGATTCGGTTCCTGCGCGCCTGCTCGCTGGGAGTAGCTTAGCTGGCCGAGGAAGATTTTGATTCTGGGTCCCTGCACGTTGATTTCAGTTCGGATGTGTGCAATTCGACACCTTGTCTGACTGCCGACTGATTAGGAGGGAGGGATTCGTTTTGAGGACTGATGATGTATCAATTCGTCTACTAGCTGTCCGCTTCCTGGCTTTTAGTACAAGAGTAAGTATTCAGTCTTTCAGTTCCAGTCTTGCAGCATTTTAATTGCAAATTCCCATTCAGTTGAGCATAGATATTTTAAGATAGAGGAACCATATTCATGGTGCAAGCTAAAGTCCAGGAAATGCACAAAGAGTTAGTTGATGCAGGGCTGGGGTACTCAGGTTACAGACAAGGGCAAGCTAAAGAAATTAGGAAATATGATCCCTTAAGACTAGAAGTAACTTCACTTAAGCTAAATAACTGTCCCACTCATCGATTTGCTACAGATGTTGCAGGTCTGTACCTACTCATCGATTTGCTTCGACCCCAATTACTCAGGTACTTCTAATCTTGGACTTGGATTCTTAGACAGCCTGGATTAAATTCATGTGTGCTATGGCCAGTGCTTTAGTGCTGCTGCAAACCTTCATAGTTGGTGCACTATCTTTTTGCTGTGTTGTTTTACAGTGTCACCTAGCACTATCTTTTTGCTGTGTTGCTTTACAGTGGCACCTAGAACTGTCATGAAAGATTAAAGTTGAGTTTTATGTCATGTGCTTTTTTAAAGGGTATATATTTCACTGGTACAGCTGAAATTTTGCTCAATATGATTCTAGGTAAAGAAAAAAACTACCGTTCCAGTCTGTTGTATGGTGACACAGAAAATTACCCTTCTGAGTAGTGGGTTATCAATCTAATATATGATAGTTGCTGTGTTAAAAAAAGTTGATAGTTGCATTTTATCTTCATGGTGGTTAACTGGTTATTTGTGGCAGGGGAGACAAATCCATTGAGTTGGGCAATGAGGACGAGGGCTGCAAAGTTGTGGGCAATATATATCACGACCTATTGATAATTGTAGATGGGCAAGTACCATGTTAACTCTTTTTGCAAGTAATTTGATTGCTGTGTACTCTATCCTTTTATCCTGACTGGAACGGAAAGCTATCTGTGGGTACTTTTCTCCAGCTCCTCTCTCTCCTCCCCCAATTACTCAGAAGATCATCCGCTGTTGCTGTTGGTACACAAGGACTTGTCTGCTGTTGCTGTTGGTACTGCACGGAAAGCGTAAGCTCATCAAAATTAGAAAGCTTTTCAATTCCATCCGATGTTAAGTTGATATTTTATATCCATCTGTAGAATGCTTTGAGGCGTACCATGGAGACTTACTCCAAAGTGACCAGATTCTTTTTTATATGCAACTATATCAGCAGGTATTTTGTCAACGTGATCTTATTATTTTTCTATGGTACAAATATTGAATTTTTGTGATTCATGATTGTTAATGTTACAGGATAATAGAACCACTTGCATCAAGATGTGCCAAGTTTAGGTTCAAGCCTCTTTCAGAGGAAGTGATGAGCAGCCCCATTATGCATATATGCAATGAAGAAGGTCTTAATCTTGATGCTCAGGTATTTAAATTAGCCTTATTCGTGATGAATCAGATGATGTTATTATAGCAGATGGATATCCAGTCTCACAGCTGATGGCACAGGTCATCTGTTTATTTTGTTTCTAGATGCCATACTCCAGTTAATTACTATTCCTGTTGATTTCATCTGTCACTGCTGCTAACTGAAGTACTTGTGCAGTTTCTAGATGTGATTGTTAGCGAGGATGATATTCAAGATGATCAAAAGGCAAGGACATGTAAAAAGCTTGGGGAAACTGATAAGGTTTGTCCGACTAAAATTACAGTACTACAGTTCTCATGTTCATCCTTTTCTTGTTTCCCATGACTTGTACTCTTCTAAAGGGAAACCTAGAACTTATTTCTTCCACATGACTTGTTCAAAAATAATATGATGTTGAAGCCTGCCATACTAGAGTTGTATGTTTTTATCTTGTAGCAAGTCTCTGAACTGTATCCACAGATGTATCACATACTGAAACTTCTATAGTATCTATAATGTTACATTTCTCACATTTCTAATTTGCAGATAGTTGATGCGATTGAGAATGAGAAGGAAGTTTCCAAGGCGTTTCAAATCTATAATGTCGATAGAGATGTCTGTGGTCGGGTAGCAGGTGTTTCTAGAGAAGAATAAGAGCTCATCATAGTATTATTTTTTTCCTGATGTGTAGCTATTAGATCTAGTTGAGTACTTGACTACATTCATTTTTAGTCTTCGCAAAGCATCTGAAAACTTGTCTCAGATTTGCTTATCAAGCCTGACCAATGCCCATCCTACATGTACAAGTTCAGACACAGATAAGTCATGATAGAGTTGTGCATGAAAAATATATGTTATGGTCGAATTTGAATTGTAAATTTAAATTTTTTTTGACGGAAAAATGATTTGTAGGGGCGGTTGGTACTGTAGCCGCCCCTACAAATCGATTTGTAGGGGCGGCTAGTGTTCCCAGACCGCCCCTACAAATGCATGATTTGTAGAGACCCTTACGTAGGGGCGGCTGGGCAAACCGCCCCTACAGAGCCTCTGGAGCCGCCCCTAAAAATCATATTCTACGTAGTGCCAGCTGTAGGCGTATACGAAGACGTATACTTCATTTCCATGTGGGCTCCACATGTCATCTTCTTCTTCCTCCTCTCCTCATCTCTCTCCATCCCGACACGGCCACGGCCACGGCGAACAGCACGCCGGCAGCCCGCGAGCGGCGGCAGCAGCACGCATAGCAGCAGCAGCACACCGGCAGCCCGCGAGCAGCAGCAGCAGCACGCATAGCAGAGGTGGTCAGCGGCCGTCGGGCGCATGCCGGACTTGGTGTTCCGGTCACCGAGGAAGGCCGGCGAGTGGCGGAGGAGGAGGAGCGGTCCACGGCGAACTCGCTGGTGGGGCCCATGACGCCGGGAAGGGTACTGGTCGTGGCTGTTGCTGCGCAGAGCGGAACTTGGCAACGGCAGCGAGATTCGGTGAGGATGGAAGGAGGTGCTCTAGGCGCGGATTGATGCCAAAGAGCTGCTGCTTGGATGTGTCGTCTCCTTGCGATGCCAACTGAGGAAGCGGCGAAGTGAACGGTGGTGTCTCGGGGCTGATCGAAGAGCTTGACCCCGGTGCGGCCATGGCGGCGGCGGCGCTTGGGAGAGCGCGGCAATGGCGCTGTGGGCACAGATCGACGACAAGAAGCAGCGGGGCGGTCTCGTGGTGTCGCTGCGGTGCCAACGGTGGAGTGTATGGAACTGGAGGTGGTCTGTGGTGGGAGGTCGGGGAGCTCGGGCTAGGCCCGGCAATGGTGATGCGGCGGCCTGGCGCTCGGGATGGAGAGAGAGAACCGGAGAGAGAGATTCGGAGAAGAGGATGAAGAAGATGACACGTGGGACCCGCGTGTCAGTGACAGGGAAGATGAAATATACGTCTTCATATACGTCTGCAGCTGGGCACAGGCTATGTCCATACGTATTCAGTGGTATTTTTGTGGAAAATGAAGAATTGTAATGGCATACTTCCAAATAGGCGAATAGTAATGGCGTTCTTCAGAAACAAAGAAGTTATAATAGCATAGATCCAATTAACCCTTATATCATCCCTCTTGTTCCCTCCCTTGACCATTAAAAAAAAGATAGAAAAGTTTGACCTAGAATAAAGCTAGAGCTTCTACCTTTGAAAGGAATGGAGTACATCTTTTACATCAACAAAGTATTACTCGGCTCCATCCCATTCTAAAACAACAGTTAAAATATTATCATGGACGCAACCCTTAATTTATAAGAGTGGCGTTCTTTGTTCCATGCAGCTGTTGTCCATCCGCCGTTGTTCCATCCGGGCACGTAGGGTTGCAGACAGGGCATTTGGCCTGGCACTCCTGCAACGTGTCGTAACAACCTTGCTCAGGCTGGCAGCAGTAGCAGACGTCTTCCTTACGATCGCTATGGCAATAGCATTTCGCGGTGCAAAATATTAGTGTGATCAGCTTCGTCTTCGTCTCATCATCTAAAGCTTCAAAGCAATTATCCTCGGTATGGTAGGCGCTTGTTGTGTTGCTCCCACTGCTAGCTAGATAGAGTGCCCTTGTTGTGCGCCGTCCCACCTTGCTGAGCAGCTGATGAGAACGACCTGTATATATTTTGCGTTCGTCAGTATTCAAATATATATGAACTCATTTTCGCAGATTCACGACAAGAGATTGAAGAAGATGCATGAGGACAATGTAGACTACGTACCTGCTTGTGCAGTCATTGCTAGGCATCCGAATAGAATAGCCACACACATGGCAATGGCAATGGCAGTCCCATAAACCAAGCTGCTACCGCCACCATTGCTGCGGCCCTTCATACTGAATTGACTGCTGATCTCTTGCTTTCTAATCAGCTAAGCCTCTCCGTTTGAGAGGGGTTTAGAATGGCCTTGAGCAATGACCTCGCAACTCGGATCAGTATATAAAGGGAGTAAACCTGCCTTCCCAGCGAGACGATGACCTCATTTGACTAGCTAATTTGGAAATGAATAATCGATTAGAATCAGTAGATATCAACAAATCAGCAAAGATTGTAAGAATTTATTGACTAGCTAATTTGGAAATGAATAATAGATTAGAATCTGTAGATATAAACAAATCAGCAAAGATTGTAAGAATTTATTGGCACTAGCTGTGGTGGATATGCGAGATCGTGTATATATTGAAACCATTCCTTGTTTTGCTATATATATGCAGTATGTAATGAATATATGACGTGTGACAGTTATCGTTTGCAATCTTCCAGGCCAGACTACTGCCGTGGACACAATAAGTTGACACAGCTAAATGATTTGGAGATCCCACAGCTAGTATCATTATTTTTTTTCCTTAACGCAATTAATACAGATGCAGCCTAGCTTATGAGTTATGAACGGGCGCCATTGAGCATCTATGGAAACTAGACAGTAAATCTTGAGTTTACAAATGTCACAGCTGGCATCGCATTGTCGGCAAGCATATATATGTTTGCCTACTATATTGACAGAAATGGCTATGATATACACAAGGATTGAATCTGGAGTTTGACCCAGGGGTGGATAGGGATTATTACTAATTATGTCCTTTAGCTGACAAGGTCCTGTGGTCATTTACCAATGCACATATAAACTTCTTCATACTATACACCTCCTAAAACAACAGAAACTATGGGATCATCTTATGCTACATGAAAATAAAGTGGCAGGCGATAGCACTCAAATTTGGCTGTCACACGAGATGAGATTGTTGGCCCACAGGATCACCGGCTCAGGCGAGTGAACCACTCGCCAGTCTTGCCAAGCACCCGCTAGTGTTGCCGAGCACTCACTAGCCGTGCCGACCACGAACAAGCGTTGTCCGTCGCTATACACTATGGCTAGAGCTTGAAGAAGAAGGGAGAACAGAGCAAGCACACACAATGCAAGACACCAGCGTTGGCCGAAGCCATGTCTGTGAGATGCAAATCTGAACTCTATCTATCTAGTCCTAGTACAGTGCACATGCTGTAACAGTAACTAGATAACATACAGGGCTGACTCTGCGCCGGCCACTGCATGTGCCTACAGTGCTGCAGGTGAGCCATTCGGCGCCTGCACCTGCAACGGCTACAGTATCACAACAGGGGGCCTTTTCGGCGCCGTCTTCCCTTGCTGTGTTCACGTAAGGTAGCAGTAGATTATCTAACAATCTTCCCCTAATCCTACTGCTAACCCTTGTACCCCCTCCATGCCGATCATCTCCTTCAGCTCCGTGAGTCGAAGACGTCCGAGCGGCTTAGTGAGGACGTCCGCGAGTTGCCGACCAGTTTCGACGAACTCGATGACGATCTGCCCTCCATCGACACAGTCCCTGAGGAAGTGGAACTTCACATCGATGTGTTTACTCCGGTCGTGCAGAACCGGATTCTTCGCGAGGGCGATGGCGGGCTGGTTGTCCACCATCAGTGTTGGTGGTGAGCTTCCACACCGGTCAGCTCGCCCAGCAGCCGGCGTAACCACACAACTTGGCATGAGGCTGTGGCCGCCGCTACGTACTCTGCCTCGTACGTAGATAGCGCCACCACCTTCTGTTTCAGCGACAACCATGAAATTGGGGCCGACCCGAGGAAGACGAGCACGCCAGAGGTGCTCCGTCGCCCATCGATGTCCCCCGCCATGTCTGCATTGCTGAACACAGTGAGCTGCAGCCTACTCCTGCCGGTCTTTGGGAAGATGATCCCATGATCCACAGTTCCCTTGACGTAGCGCAATAGTCGCTTCACCGCAGCCCAGTGATCCTCTCTGGGATCCTCCATGAAGCGACTGACATAGCCCACGGCGAATGCAATGTCCAGCCTCGTGTGGACTAGGTAGCATAGACCGCCGACGATGCACCGGTAGAGTGTCGCATCCACCTTCGCCACGGTGCTGGCCTTCGTCAGCTTCAGCCGCTCCTCCATCGAAGTCACGCATAGCTTGCACTCAGCCATGCCGCTCCTCTCCAACAGCTTGGAGGCATACGCGCTCTGACCGAGCGTGAGTTCCTCCTTCTCCTGTCTCACCTCGATGCTGAGGTAGTAGGAGAGTGCGCCGAGATCGCTCATTAGAAAACGAGCTGCCATCTCGCGCTTGAAGCTGTTGATGTCCTCTGTGCGCACGCCGGTGACGATTAAGTCATCCACATACACGCCGACGATGAGCTCCTCCTTCCCCCGTCGCCGTGTGTAGAGCGCGTGCTCGGTTGCGCACCTCTAAAACATAAGCTCGCCCAGCGTGGCGTCAAGCTTGGCGTTCCATGCTCGTGGGTCCTACCGCAGCCCGTAGAGCGCCTTGCGCAGTCGAAGCACCCTGTGCTCCTCTCCCTTGACAGCGAAACCTGGAGGTAGCCTGATGAAGACCGTTTCCGCCAGTTCGCCGTTGAGGAAGGCCGGTTTAACGTCCAAGTGATGGACGTGCCGGTCCTTTGCTGTTGCCAAAGCAAGTAGCAAATGAATCGACTCTATGCGTGCTACTGGTGCAAAGACCTCCTCGAAGTGTATGCCCTCGCGCTGAACAAAGCCTCGAGCGATGAGACGCGCCTTGTGCTTGACAATGGCGCCGAGCTCGTCCCGCTTGACCTTGTACACCCACTTCAGGCCGATCGGACGACATCCTAGAGGTGGATCGACGAGCTGCCAAGTCTCATTTTCGTCGATCGCCTTCATCTCCTCCAGCATCGCCTATCGCCAGTTTCCATCGCGCTCGGCTAGCGCAAACGTGGGTGGTTCCTCAGCACTGACAAGCAGCAGCCCTGCGTCATTGATCGAGCAGCCTGCTCGCCAGACCTGAGGGACCTATGCCGCCGACGATGTCGTCCAGCCTACGGAACCGCACCTCCTCACCTTCGTGGTAGGCGTCCACGAACTTAGTGATGTCACTTGGAGGTGAGGCGAACTCGATCGGTGTTGATGGAGTTCCCTGTTCCACCGGAGTGCTTGGCACAGCACCTTGAGTGCTCGGCACTACTTCTGAATAGCTTGTCATAACTCCTGCAGTGTTCAGCCACACTGTAGGAGTGCCTAGCCTTAGTCTTGGAGTGGTCGGCACCACTGCAAGACGTCTTGGCTCCACCACGGCAGTGCTCGGCACCCGTCCTGGAGTGGTCGCCACCACTGTAGAACCTCCCGGCACCACTCCTAGCGTGCTCGGCATCCCTCTAGGAGTGCTCGGCACTCTTCCCTGAGTGCTCGGCATCCCTCCCAAAGTGCTCGGCATCGCCCTAGGAGTGCTCTTCTCTACCACCGGAGTGCTTGGCACCCCTCCTGGAGTGCTCGGCACCTCTTCCCCAGCGTTTCCACCACCATGGATGACCAAGTGCTCGACGACAAAGGTACTGGTGAAGCCGCCAACTTCCCTTGTGCTCGAACTACTCCAGTCCCAAGCCGCCTTCTCGTCGAACACGACGTCGCGCGAGACAAGCACCTTGTCTCTGCATGGGTCGTAGAGCCGGTACGCCTTGATACCCTCCGCGTAGCCCAGGAACACCATCGGTGTGCTCCTGTCCTCCAGCTTGGTGAGGTTCAGCTTCGTCTTCTTGACATGGCCGATGCAGCTGAATGTCTGGAGGAAGGACACGCTCGGCTTGCGCCCATACCAAGCTTTGAACGGCGTCTTGCCTATCAGGGCCTTCATCGAAGCGCGGTTGAGGATGAACACCGCCGTTGTCACCGCCTCTCCCCAGAACCTTGCCGGCATGCTTTTGGCCTTCATCATGGATCGGGCCATGCCGACCACCGTCTGGTTTTGTCGCTCCACCGCGCCATTTTGTTGTGGCAAGTATGGCATGGTGTGGTGTTGCCCCACACCCTGATCCACACAGTACGCAGCGAACTCCACAAAAGTGAATTCATCGCCGCGATTAGTCCTCAGCACGTGGAGCTTCTTGCCGCTCTCGGCCACTACGCGTGTCTTGAACTTCTTGATCGCCGCCGCCGCTTCGTCCTTGCTCGTCAGGAGTTGTAGCCACATGTAGCGACTGCAATCATCCATGAGTAGGAGGAAGTGCCGCCGACCACCATTTGTAGCAGGCGTGATCGGCCCACAGAGGTCGCCGTGAACGAGCTTGAGAGCGTCCTTCGCACGATACTTGGCCGCCTTTAGGAAAGGTAGCCTCCTCTACTTCCTGGCCAGGCAGCTGTCACACAGCTCGCCTCCGTGCTTGATGTGGGGTAGCCCTCAGACCATCTTCTCTAGCCGACCAAGCGCGTCGAAACTGAGATGTCCGAACCGGGCATGCCACATCCACGGTTCCTCGGAGTGCCTTGCCTCTAGACACACCGGCTGCTCTACCTTCAGGTCAAGCAGGTACAACCAGTTCAGTGACCTCTTCACCTTGGCAAGAAGTCATTGCTCCCGGTCTCTGATCCTAAGGACGCCATCCTTGATCAGTACCTCGCTACCGCGCTCATCTAGCTGACCAATGCTGATGATGCTGGAACGCAGCTGTGGAACGTAATATACATCCGTTAGCACGTGGTGCTCCCCATTCTAGCATCTGAAGATAATGGTGTTGCGCCCTTGGATAGCCACCCTTGACCCATCACCAAACTTCACCTTACTAGTAACATCGCCGTCGAGCTCGGAGAAGGATGCCTTGGAGCCCGTCATGTGGTTACTGGCACCAGAGTCCAGATACCACCGCTGCTGCTAGTCGGCGCCCACACGTCCGAGATGGACTTGGGCGCGTGGTTCGTCGAGGTTGATGGTCTTCAGGGCCTTGCTAGGTCCTTCCACCGTCGTCGCATCTTCCTTCTCCTCGGCCTCAATGTCGTGCAGTGCACAGAACGTCGCCATCAGGATAGTGGCCTCATCCTCATCATCGGCTTGCGCTAGATGAGCCTGAGCCTTCTTTTCCTGCTTGCGGTTTGGGCACTCCTGTGCCCAATGGCCCATCTTCCCACAACGCCAGCATGCGTTGGGGTCGACCTGCTTCTTCTCCGAAGAAGCCTTGCCGCGGTGCTTGCCATCGCCACCGCGGCTGGAGGAGGCTGCCTTCCTGGAGTTCCTCCGAGCAGCCCACTCCTCTTCCATCAGCAGGAGTTTCCCGCTGTCCTTTGTTGCCGTCGCCTGCTCTAGGCGCTCGTCCACCTCTCGCAGATGTCCTGTCATATCCTCAACGGTGAGGGTGGACAAGTCCAGCATCGTATCTATAGCGAGAGTGATCTGGATGTACTTTGCCGACACGGAGTGGAGGTACTTGGAGACCGCCTTCTCTTCGTCGATGGTCACGCCATGGCTCTTCAGCTTGCTGATGAGCATCTACAGGTGGAGGGAGAAGTCCTCCACCATTTCACCATCCTTGAATTTGAGGTTGGTGTACTCCTGCTTCAGAAGCTAGGCTGTCGCCTTCTTTGCGCGGTCGGAACCGACGTGCATCGCCGCAATAGCCTCCTACGCCTGCTTAGCAGAGCTCTTCGCCCCAACGGCTCCCTGTACTCCATTGGTACAGCAGAGAGGATAGCCTCCAATGCTGACATATCATCTTCTTCATTATTGGTGCCCTTATCAATAGCATTCCAGAGCTGTCGGGCTGTGAGCTTGACCTTCATGGTCACCGACCACTCTCCATAGTTGGTGCGAGTCAGCATCAGCCAACTAGTGTCGCTGACCTCCCACACCGTGCGGACAACAACCTCCGGTCATGGCTGGGCAGCCACAGCAGTGCCACTGCTGTCGCCCATCTCCGAACCGCCCGTCATCACCAGCGGTTAGTCTGGCGATGATGCTTGTACGGCTCTGATACCACTTGTTGGCCCACAGGATCACCGGCTCAGGCGAGTGAACCACTCGCCAGTCTTGCCGAGCACCCGCTAGTGTTGCCGAGCACTCACTAGCCATGCCGACCACGAACAAGCGTTGTCCGTCCCCACACATATGGCTAGAGCTTGAAGAAGAAGGGAGAACAGAGCAAGCACACATAATACAAGACACCAGCATTGGCCGAACCCCTGTCTGTGAGATGACAAATCTAAACTCTATCTATCTAGTCCTAGTATAGCGCACATGCTGTAATAGTAACTAGATAACATACAGGGCTGACTCTGCGCCAGCCACTGCATGTGCCTACAGTGATGCAGGTGAGCCGTGCGGTGCCTGCACCTGCAGCGACTACAGTATCACAGCAGGGTGCCTTTTCGGTGCCGTCTTCCCTTGCTGTGTTCACATAAGGTAGCAATAGATTATCTAACAGAGATGTGTCACTAATAAAGAGTAAAAATTGATGATGGACTAGCTTTTACCGGTTGTTGGAAATTGGACTTCTTCCTCTCTATGAATTTATGAATTTACCGTAAAAGAGCACCAACCAAAACAACAGTGTTCGTTTTGGTGCCTACGATGAAAATTGGACTTCTTCCTCTCTATGATTTTATGAATTTACCGTAAAAGAGCACCAACCAAAACAACAGTGTTCGTTTAGCCACACTCAATGCACCAATTGCGGCTAATGTTGCAAAAATAAGAGCTTGAATAGTGCTTGTAAATAATGGGAATTCATTGTAGAAGAAAGTCAATGACAAAGTACTCTATGAAACTCCATGAACCTTAACATGGTTGATGCCAAGCAGTGGCGGATCCAAAGGGGGGGCTGGGGGGGCTCCAGCCCCCTAATGTCTTGATTTCAAGCCAAATCACTGTAGCAAAAGCTTGATTTCATCGTTAAATCTTCGTGCAAATCAACATCTCCATTGTATTAGCCCCCCCCTTATCTCGCATCATGCATCCGCCACTGATGCCAAGGCTGTCTCAACGCCTATTGCTACTACTGAAGTGCCTTACCCCTTCATTTTGAGCCATGTCTAGGTAGAATCGGCAAGATTGAACCGATGCCCGCCCAGGCACCGTCGAGGGGACAGTTTCCTTCTTGTGTTAGCTGTTTCATTCTACTAGGAATTGGTTTTGCCCGAAGCATCGGACCAATGATCACCCATGACTTCTGTGTACCTCAGGATTAGAAAGACTAAAGAGGCATGGAGGGCCGACTACAAGACTACATGTAACACCCCGGGTGTTTTAAATACTAAAACATGGCATATCATCATATGCATTGCAAGGCATTTGGTCATATTGCAAACTTTGATATGCATTCACTAAAACAAGTTTACATTTATGTTATGAGTGTTGCCTTGTATGGTTTGAATTGAGTTCAAAGTTTGGTTTGGATTTGAAGTTTCAAAAACCCTGATTTCCAGCGATTAGTTTTGACCCGAAAAACCCATTTCAAAAACAAAGTACATTTTGGGATTGAGCCTTAAAGCAAAATTGTAGAGTTTGTTGAGTTGTACAAAGTTTGTTTTTGGAGTTTTCAAAGTTGTTTAGAAAATTTTGAAGTAATTTGAAAAGGCGAAATGTACTTAAAGTGTCCCCTTTTGAATTCAAATCTGCATTTCAAAATGTAGACCAAATTTGGGTATGGTTATAAAAGCAAAGTTGTAGAACTTTGAATTTTGAACAACTTTTATTTTTGGAGATTTTTGAGTTGTTACATGAATTTAGGAGTAATTTGGCTTTGAAAACGAATGACAATTCTATAATTAAGTGGAACAGTGTTCACTGCTTAAGCTACATCGCCGGCGTTCCTTCTTCGGCGTTCTAGGCACGACTGTGGCCGCCCTTGGCTTCATGCTGGCGTAGAGAAGGCCGTGACGTGTCTTCCTCTTACTTCCTTGGCCACCCTATAAAGCTCAGACGTCGTCGCCGTTCTTCCTTCCTCTTCGTCTGTTTTCCCAACGCCACCGCCGCTACTCCGGTGAGCCCGCATCGTCGCCGTAGTGCTCCATTGTCGCAGCCAAGCCAGTTCCAGCTCCGTCTCCTTCTTGCGCATCCATCCAGCCAGCTTGGGTCGCCTGATTCCACCGGGAACCCGCTGTGCGAACCTTTCTTCCTCATGGCCGGCAGAGTCACCGGTAATCCCGTTTCACCGCGGCCAGCGCTCTCCGGTGAGTCTTGGCTCTTGCTCAGTGTACCTTCAGCTCCGCCTTGTTCCCGTGATGCTCTATGACCAGTTGATTGCTCATTTTATCCATCATAGTCGCCTGAGCACCGCCGTCACCGAAGTTTGCTCCGCCGTGGCCGCTGTGAACGTCGACCCTCGTCACCGTTGCTTCTCCGGTCTCGCTCTTTGCTCCAACATGTTCGTGGTGAGCTGCTGAACCTTCCCGTGCCTTTTATTTAACCGATTTTGGCTTTGTTTCGCCGGCGTAGTGTCACCGAGCTGCCGCATCCGCCATAGCCGACGTCGAGCTCAATCCTCGCTATAATTGCTCAAGCTAGTGCCTTCAAGCGATGCGGGGTGGTGTGGGGAGTGTTTTGGTACTTTGGCTGTCGCCGTTGGTCTCACCGTCAGTGAGTTTTCATCGGTCAGCGCCGTCGCCGTCGTGGTCAAAGCGAGAGGTCGGGGATGACATGTGGGGTCACCCTGTCAGCGACTGTATAGTTGAAAAATGAATTTTCTCTTTTTCAGAAATGAAGGAATAGTGTTTGTTTTTGTTATTTTTGTGTAAATTTATTTAGAGCTCCAAAAATTATGAAAATTTTTGTGTGACCTCTCTGTGATGTGTATTATTTAGAAAAAATATGAAATGTTGTTTTTCAGTACTTTTTAAATGTGATAAAAATTACTCAATTAATTAATAAATGAGTTTCCATGATTTTCTAGGCTTAATTATTTATCCAAAAATTATGAAAGTTTTTTTGCCACTTAGTTATTATAAGATGAACATTTACAAAATTTTGAGGTCAATTGGAACAAGTTGATTTATTTCATAATTTTTAATTAAATAATTAATTCATAAAAGCAAATAGTAACCTTTAATGATTTAGGTTTTGATTGAATTTTGGATTGTGTGATGACCTTGGGTCATTAGTTGGTAATGATCTTTGGCAAGTGATGTTAGTATTATAGAAAGGTTTAGTTAGTTTGACTTGTAACTGTACCGCGAAGGAAAGTTGTATTTAAGTTATTACTTGTGCATCCATCGTCGAGCATCATATTTTGTATCTCGCATCATGTTAAACATGGCATTGTTACTACGTGTAGTGAACGAAGGTGAGCACGTGGTAGTTAATCAAGTAGTTGAGGAGGTTGATCCGTCTGTGGAGGTTGGTTTTGATATCGGTGGAACGACTCCGGACCCAGACTTTTCCGTCAACGAAGGCAAGCCCCGGATGCATACAACCCTACCTTGCGTTTTACAAATTGAATTCGCTTTTGCTTTTCTGTACTGCATTAAGTGATTAGGAGTTAAGTAAAAACCTAATTGGTGCATTACCAACCTTGTTTTTCCGTATCTACCTTGTTACCAGTTTTAATTCGTATATGCCTAGTTGTGCTTAGCTATGCTTAGAACGATGAAAGTCGGGTGATTACCTGTCACCTGCAGGTTTTAAATGGATCTTTGGTTACTTATGTTATCATGTGATATGAGCATGTGGAGTAATAAATCTAGACCGGGCGGACTCGGTGTGTGTGAGCCACAAGACATGGAGGTCTTGTGAGCGGGTTTTTTTTTGCCTGTGTCGGTTAAGGTCCCTCCGTTGTTGAACTGTGTGCGGTGAGGCTTTGTAGTACTAACTACATACTCCGATAAGCCTTAACTTGGCTATTCTATTACGAGAATGGCTACTCGTGCACTGGGAGTGGAGAGATGGCGGGAATAGCGTGTACCCACGTGGCAATGGGCTAGATTGGTGGAGTACTTTATTCTCGGGTGGTGCGGACCCATTCTTGTTTAGAGGATTCGAGGGTAGGTTGGTATATGTAGGTCGGGGACCTGCATATGTCATGTGGTCTAGAATCCCCAGCTAGGTTTTAATCGGTTCGAATCGTCGTTGCTCCTCGGTTATGGAGACTCACTTCTCTGTTCATCATCGTAGATAATAACTGAAACTTGAGATGGTTTGAGAAAGTGTTGTGTACGAAGTTTCATGATCTCAAATACGGATTGTGTCATCTTTGTATATGATTTTATGAAGTTTTAAATGTCGAAATAAAGAATTTTGTTAAAGAGCTTTTACGCAAAAGAACTTTGGTTATTGTTAAAGCCATACCTTGAATCCCTGAGCCTGCATCCCTGAGTTTATCAATTTTTATTTCGGTTAAGTCTTGTTGAGTACTTTTGTACTCAGGGTTCGTTGACCCTTGTTGCAGGTGAGCCTCATGAGCAGATCTGTTTTGGATCGTGCTGCATGACTATTGTTCGATCTGACGATGAGAAGTAAATGTGTGGCCCTTGGGCAGGGCAGTCTTATTGTGTGTTTTGTATTATATTATAATGCCACTCCACTATTTCATTTTGTAATAATCATCAAACTTAGTAGTGAGGTTTGAAACTACTATTTTATAAACTAAGTTATTGTAAGTCTTCCGCTAATCTTTACTCTGATGTATTTATATTTGAATAAACTGTTGTATACTGCAATGACTCTGTAATGGGATCCTGCTCAAAAATCGTGGATAATTCGGGGTTCCCCGAGGACACCTGACAATCTTCTTAAGTTACCAGGAACATGTGCATGGATGTCAAAGGTCGTTGGACAGTGACAAGTGCATGTGGCCCTATAATTTAGGAGGTTCTGCCACACTACAACTACAATACAAGCCATGAGCGATAACGAAGCCTTCAGCCTTACTTAGAAAAAGTGAGCCACTGGTTCAGGTACAAGATACTATCATTACTGTCTGGACAATTATACAGCCAACCCGTAATCGCAACGACCCAATTGCAAGGGATATAGAGTACTTCAATCAACATCTTCTAAGTAAGCCCAGAAATTCATGTTCTGATCCCAAAAGTAGTAGTTATGAGCTCAGCTCTTTCCTTTCACATGGGCCTTAGCTTTTCTTCAAAAGCAAGCAAGCCCATTATAAGTAAGAAAGTTCGAGCAAAGCTTAACACAAGCAAGTTGAACTGACTTTTAAGTAGACACCGTTATTGATTGGAACATGAGAATTCCATGAATTGGTAATTGATAGAATGGCCGGCCTTCTCTTAGGACCAACAGACTCTCATATTCACCTTTGTTCCGCTAGCAACAACAACCCTTTCTTTTCGAAAGATAGATCCTCGATCCTGAAAAAATGGGAAAGAGGATTGGATGTCCGTAAAGACCTCTTGCAGAGCGTCCCTATGAAGGTACGGTTCCCTCAGCTCAGGCTCCACCTCTGGTCATCTAATATTATAGGAAGGATTGCTAGTACTATAGGTAAGCCAGACGGGGTTGTCAAAGGAATAAAAGGAAGAAGATGCTACATCGGCTTCTGTTCAAACTACTCGATATAGCGCCTATTTCTACATAACTTTAGAGGATTGATTTATCCTTCGGATAAATACCTGCGTATGCGCGTGCGATCTATTACTGCGCCCACGCTTACGCTGTACTATTTATGCACGCGCGCGTGTAGACTCACTCCGTTCCCTAAAGTGTACCTATACCGCAGTTGAAGCACCTAAAGGTGAATTTGGTGTCTTTCTTGTCAGTAATGGGAGTAATCGTCCCTACCGTTATATTCACCGGCATAATATCTCTATCAGGCGGGGTAGCACTACCCACCAAAAATCCCCTTCATGGGTTTGAATATCAGAAGCAATAGAGATGGTTCTTTTGGGTCTGAAAATGTTCAAACTTATACTCTCAAGGTAATGGAATTATGATGATTTTGATCCTTTAAGAAATTGCTTACTGAAACTGAAATCGACCAATCTGCTTTGTTATCAGATAATGAACATATTTTGAGCGAGCCCCTACTAATAGTTTCAATTATCGTATTATTAACTTTTATGCAAGAAATTTTATCTTATCTACCTTAAACTTTTTTACATATAATATGTCACATATGTTATTGTCGGTGAGATTCAGAAGTTTGGAAGTTATTCTTTATTTTTTATAGTTTAAATAAATTTATGTGTGACTATCAAAAGAAATTCAAAACTGAACTGCAAGTACCCTCAATAAAATTCAAAATATTACATAAAAATACATTTGGTCTATTTTGTAGTGATAGATGAAAGATTAAATTGTTTTGGATGATAATTGGACCTTCTACCTCCATATTACTACAAAATGATTCCAATAGTAACTAAAGGCGGTCAAGAAAAGCTAAAAATTCTCATGGAAGCATATTTTTTGTGTATATGCTTGACATAAATTTTTGAATCATTTTAAGAAAGGGGGCCTATACATCGTTCACAAAACGAATGCTACAGAACATACGTCCGCAATCTTAAAAAAATATGACGCTCTGCTCCGTGCTCCCTCCAGCGCACAGCGACCGGTCCAACAGGCCCATCTACGCTCTCTCCTCTATCTAGTCCATCTACACTGCGATAGCCGATAGAAATCCCCAACTCCTCGCTTCACTAGTCATGGCTCACCGAGCTGTCTGTGCACCCCAAGCCGCCTCGCGATGGCGCCCCCATCCCGCATCGAGCCATGCCATGTCTGCTGCAGCGCCGTGCTCCATCCCCCGCTGCGTCCACTCCACCTCGTCACGCCGTGCCCAATCCCCGCCCCTGTGTGCCGTTGAAAGGATCGAGATGGTGGACTAGAGGGGGGGTGAATAGTCTTTTCTAAAATTAAACGCGTCGGCTAACCGAAACAAGTGCAGAATTAAGACGATCGGTCTAGCCAATACTACACCCCTCTATCTATGTTTTCTAGCACCTTCCAAAGATACTAATTAAGCAACAAAGGTGCCGGGCTAGCTAGAGCTCACCTAACCAATTCTAGAAATAAGGTCACACAAACCTATGCCGCTAGTACTTCAAGCAACAAGGGAGCTCCTACACATGCTAGTAAGCAAAAGCATAAAGCCAACTAAGCTCACTAGCAATGCTCAATAACAAGACAACCAATGCCAAATTAGAGAGCGCAATTACTTAGCTACACAAACTAAGCAATGTGACTAACAAGGTTACACAAACCAAATTAGCCATGCAAGGGAGCTACTTCTATGCTACACAAGCAAGAAGGTAACTAGTAAGCTACACAAGCTAACTAATTACAAGAGCAACTACACAAGCACAATGTATATGAAAGTAATTACAAGCTTGCGTAACGGGGATGCAAACCAACGGGAAGAACAAGGTTGACACGATGATTTTTCTCCCGAGGTTCACGTGTTTGCCAACACGCTAGTCCCCGTTGTGTCGACCGCTCACTTGGTGGTTCGACGGCTAATTAGCATCACCCGCTAAGCCCGCACGTTGGGCGCCACAAGAACCTACCTCGGAAGTGAGGGTAGCTCAATGACACGCTTTACTAAAGTTGCTCTTCATGGCTCCCGCGGGGCGAGCACAATGCCCCTCACAAAGCACTTCTCCGAAGCACCACACAAGCTTCTTGCAGGCTTCGATGGAGACCACCACTAAGCCGTCTAGGAGGTGGCAACCTCCAAGAGTAACAAGCACCACCGGCTTGCAACTCGATCACCTAGTGCCACTCAATGCAACCTCACGATGCAATCGCACTAGAATCGCTCACTCACACAATCGAATGATCACTATCAAATATGTGTGAGATGGAGGGCTCCTAAGCACTCTCAAGCATGGACACAAAGTCCCCCAAGGTGCTCAGCACCAGCCATGGCCGAAGGCCACTTCTATTTATAGCCCCAAGGGCTAAACTAGCTGTTACCCCTTCACTAGGCAAAAGTCGGGCTGACCGGACGCTCCGATCGTGTTGACCGGACGCTGGACCTCAGCGTCCGGTCGCCCGTAGATGGCCACGTGTCCTGATTCCAACGGTCACTTGACCTGACCGGATGCAGCAGCTTCAACAGACCAGACGCAGAAACCCCAGCGTTCGGTCGTTTCCAGTAAGGTACCGGTCATGACCGGACGCGTCCGGTCGGACGTGATCGGACGCAGCACCAGCGTCCGATCACTCTCCAGCTTCTCCGCTCTGCCTGCATCACCATACATCACTCTGACCAGACGTAGGACCCCAGCGTCCGGTCACTACATGACCAGCATCCGGTGCACTCAGTGAGACCCTGTCTTTTCCATGTAGGGCGCCGGTGGCACCGTCGGACTGTCTGCAATGATGCAAAGTTAGATCACTCGAGTGGCACTAGATAACCGATATGCAAACAAGTTTGCCCCTTTTGATAGTACGGCCATCTATCCTAAACCCGGTCACAAACTTCTCTACACACCTATGACCGGTGAAATGAAATGCCCTAGGTTATACCTTTTTCTTGCGCATTCCATTCCATCTCCTCCAATGTTGATGCAACACATGCACCAACATGATCAACAATGATATGATCCACTTCATATCATCATGTGATCATATTGCTTCATCGATCTTGACATCACTTGCTTTTCACCATTGCCTTCGTCCATCGGCGCCAAGTCTTGCTCAAGCTTCACCGCCACGCGGTCCATCACTCCAAAGCCTTCGACTTGCCCTTCATGCTTGTAACCGGTCCATCAAGCTAAGTCTTGTCTTGATCTTCTCCACCTTGATCACATGACTCAATGTCATGTCTCATATGCATTTAAGCTCCTTCATCATCACATGTGTGAGCTTTGCAACATCTCCAAGCCATTTTCACCTTCATGGCATATGTTGCTCACACACATGTACCTGTGGACTAATCACCTGTGTATCTCACATAAACACAATTAGTCCACCTAAGTTGTCACTCAATTACCAAAACCACACAAGGACCTTTCAATCTCCCCCTTTTTGGTAATTGATGACAACTCTACAAAGATATGGAAATTAAGCTCTTTTGGATTTATGTTGCTTGCCCAAGCAATTTTACCATGTGAAAATGATTTTGGACAAGTACCACAAACCCGAAATGGTAGTATTAGCTCCCTCTACATATGTGCTAGAGTATTTAATTTGAAGCTTGCACATATGCATAGATTGAAATTGTGGGAGAGTAATTACTACTGAATGATGCTAAGGTGTATAGAATAAACCTTTGAAGTGTGATACCAATCGGAGTTGCACCTTTAACTTCATCCTTAGCACCATGGTTAGCTAGATGTCACTTGGAAATAAAATCACTAGATACCTCGTGAGATCAACATTAAAAACAAGGTACTAGCATTACTTGTAAAGCATACCAAGTGTCTAGCTATCATCCTATGTGTGCTAGTTATCAAATCATCGTTCAAGTTCTACAACTAGCATACACCACACAAGCATGCTTATTTGAATTTGAAAACTTATGCAATGCAAGGAAGCACATGAATATGCACATATCAAATGCAATCAATCAAAGTTCATGAGCTTGCTCCCCCTACTTGCGTGCTTCTCTTGTCCAAGAATTTTGATCCATCTCTTTTCTCCAATGTTGCTCCCTCTTTGTCCATGTCCAACCTCTATTTCTTTTATATCTCATCTCTCCCATTGTACAATCTCTCCCCCATTCAATCAAGCTTTCATATCTTTGTACAATCTCTCCCCCTTTGTCATCAATTTCCATAAAAGGTGAGTTTCTCATTGATGCAAGGGTATGCATTTGGGGTAGATGGTTGAGGCTTGAGTCTTGTATTTTTGATGGACATCTCTTTGTTTGTTGGAATGACACCACTTGTAGGTACCACTTGTAACTTATACCACTTGTATCTTATGTAGGGCTTCTTGAGATACCACACATAAGATTTTTGATCTTGATATCAATTTGTGGGACACCTCCCCCTATGTGATAGCATGGGTCATCCATTTGATACACTTGTGCTCTTGTAGGTGAGGGATGCATTCTTCATTTGATGATCACTTAAAGTTGAGGATCACTTGTGGAACCATCATCTTGCATGAATGATACTATGTATAGATACCACTTGTAGGAAGTGAATACCGTTTGAAAGAATCTTCTAGTATGGAACCACTTGTTTGATTTATCAATAAAGACCATTTCTTGAACATTTGCTATCTTCATGAGTACCACTTATAGGATATCACTTGTGAGTTGATCTAGACATTATTTGTAGATTCTTGATAAAATACTTGAGTCTAGATACCATTTGAAACAAACTAGATATCCATTTGCATTGTTGTCTTGTGCTTGTACTCTTATCACTATCATGAGTTTTTATGATTGACTTGAACTAAAATGATTTGCCTATGCTTCCAAGTTCGGTTTGAACCAATGACAAGCTTCTTCACACCTCTTGTAAGGGTTATCTTGCCAATGTTGTACTTGTCACTTGTTAGCAATCCAAATTAAGTCAAGTACTTGGGTTCACTAGCTCATGAATAAATTCATGTACTAACTACTAGATCAAGTAATCATTCAAACAATAGTGGTAGGCTATGAATTTAAATATTTCATTTGTTATGCATGATCCTATGAAGCATGTACTATATGCACTAACCGCATACTAGTAAAGGATGAAATGATCATGCACATTACAATGATACCTTTGCTATGTTGGAGTAGAGGATAGTCACATAGATTCTAATTCATTACTCCAATAGCAATATGAAGTCCAATTATAAGCTTGGTGAAGACCAATTGATACCATATTGAATTTCATTCTTCACCCATATGAAATTAATACCACTTATGATCAAGTGCACTTTTTTGTTGTGGTTGACTTGCTTTATCTTTTGATCTTCGCTTGCATGAGAGTATCAATTTGAGAATACCACTTGAAATATCATGACTAGCTCTCTTTTGGGTGTTGCTTGCTTTTCTTGATCAACCCTTTTGATTGCTTCAACTAAGCATCTCAAATGTTCCTCGGATCACCACTTCCATGTTAGCCTTCCAAGTACCACACTTGGTTTACCTACACATAGGCGGCAAGCCCCTACACTAGGGAGAAGTGACCTCTCTGCAAGAACCATTCCTGATACTCACTTGAAATAACTTGATTGATTGATCCAAGTGATAGACTTAACTTGATGAGTAACCTTGATTCCTTCTTTAAGTCCTTTTTTTTCTTCTTGTTTAAGTTCTTTTCTTTCTACCAAATGATTTCCAATAGTCACTAGAACTTAAACTTCAACTTCATCTTGAGTTTGATCTTGATCTTCATCTTGAGTACCAAAGGTGTGCAAAGTACACTCCATAATCAAATAGCCTTGTACTCTTTGCTTGTCATGCTTTTAGATCATCTCAAAACCAAACTTAGGTACCTCAAACACTTATAAACATGTTTCCAACTTGAGGACCTTTCAATCAAAGTGACTCTAGATCAATCCAACATTTGTCACTTTTCTGACAGATTTTGTACCATTCAAAGAAATAAGCATATCTCCCAAAGTACAAATCCAAATACCACTAAATTTGGTGGAGATGTTCTTTACTAAGTTATCTAGCAGCTGTAAAAATTTGAGCTTCATTTGACTTCTAGATTGCTACCAAATTTCAATTCTTCCACCTCTGATACAGCTGCACTATAGCTGACAAAATCTACTCCAAAACTGAAGCATTTCTTATCCAATTCTCATGAAAATTTTACAGTATCTTATACCATAAGTCTAGATCATGTACACCAATTTTCATGCCAATCCAATAAGTTTTGATTTCTCAAACATGGCTAAGATCACAGCTAGCTCAGATTTTGCAATATAGGACATATTTCAACAATTGAGCTATACTTCATCAAATATGAATCAAACTTGATACTAACTTGTTTGAATACTTCCATAAGACATATGTCCATTCAAACCACTTACTAAAAGTCATCTCATGAATTTATCCAACGCAAATCAATCCAAACTTGATTATTAATCAATTATCCATTCAATCATCTTATAGCAAGCAACTTTGCATATTTATCCAATTCAATCAACTTATATGCACCCAAATGAAATGATCAACAAGAGATATACCTTGGTTAGCTCATGATCATCCAACTAGGCAAGCTTCAACTCAATTATTTGCAAGTCATCAAATATTCCAATAAATCACCAACAACTTAAAATTTACACTTGTATGTTGTAGCACATTTGGACTTCATTCAATTTGTCATGGCATTGGGATAATGATCATCACTTAGCAATACTTGGCTCAACTACATGATCAACAAGATGAATATTATTTGAACCAAGCTTCCAATGCCGATGGTACCTATAATCAATCATCCACTTTTTGATGGTACCCAAACAAGTTTGGGTCCTCTCAAGTTAGGAGCAACATACTTAGGCAATGCCTTAGTATGAGTAGCGGGATGTTTTACAATTGCAACCAATGAGGTAACATTGCCATCCTTCCTAAGCATAGAATCATCATCAATTGAAATAGGCTTAGGAGTGTTACCTACGGGACATGAATGTGCCATGTGTCCCCTTTCCCGGCATGAGTAGCACTTTCTCTTTATTTGAGCCTTCTCTTCCTTGCTCATGTGGTGCTTCTCATTACCTTGCCTCTCATGGATTGCTTGAGCCTTCTTCTCAAGCTTGGTAGGACACTTAGAGGCAAAGTGTCCCATACTTCCACACTTGAAGCATTTGATGTGAGCAAAATCTTTCTTCTCATCTTCATTCTTGCTCATCATCTTGGCATCTTGAGTTTGCATTGGATGCCTTGCCTTTCCACCCCTTCTTGTTTTCTTCTTCTTTATCATCAAATTACCACCATCTTCATGGTTGATCTTGATTTGAACTTGGGTTATCTTCTCTTGCTCAACTTGTGGCTTTGGTTGAGGCTTCACTTGTTGCTTCACCAATTGCTTGGTTCGGCACATTGAGGTAAGATGACCCCAAGTGTGGCACTTGAAGCACTTGACATGCCTTAGCCTCTCTTCTTCTTTCTTCAACTTGAGCTTTTCTTCATTGGGGCAACCATTTGCAAGATGTCCCACTTTATGGCACTTGAAGCACATGAAATGAGAGAGCTTCTCTTATTCTTGCTTCTTCATCTCTCTTTCATATCTTCTCTTGCCCCATCTTTTGCCCTTGATCTTGCTCTTGTTGAAGTTAATGCCACTTGTGTCATTGTGGCTTTCTTGATGATTGACTTTGCTAGTCTTGAAGCCGACTCCACTCTTATCACCAAAGTTTCTTTGAGTCTTCAACATATGCTCAAAGGTGACTTGAGAGTTGTAGCACCTCTCTAACTTGTTGCTCAATTTCTTCACTTCATTTTTGAGCTCATTGTTCTCCTTCAAAAGGTTAGTCTCACAAGACATAGAAGTAGAACAAGCATCTATATGTGAAGAGCATGGCATATCTAATAAATCATCACAAGAGGTGGATACATGCTTCTTGCCTACATCACAAGGGTTAGCAATAATATGTGATTGATCAATTGACCCATGTGATGAACTCTCATTATTTTTAAGTTTCTTGGTAAACATTTTAATGAGAGAAGCATGTTGTTCTAATAATTCATCATGAGATGCAAGTAGTGTCTCATGATTCAATTTTAGCTCATCAAGTGAAGATTTATAAGCATCAAGTAATTTCTTATGTTCTTCACAAGAGTTCTTTAGAAATGAGTTTTCATTTTCTAATTTTAATGTTTTATCTTTCTCATTTTCTAAAGACATGGTCATGCTAGCAAGTCTACTAACAAGCTCATCATATGAATCAACATGATCAACCACATTATCATTTGATACCTTAGTGTCACCTTGTGACATGAGACAATGTGGTGTGGTTGGTGAGCATGTAGTAGCATCTTCATCATGGCTTGAGCATGAACCATCATCACCATCAAGTGTGCATGGGGTAGCATCATCACTTGCAACACTTGTGGCATCATCATCAACCTTGTCAAGTGAATTTGTAGTAGATCGATCATCATCATCATCACTTGACCGTGAGGTGGAGCAATCCTTCACAATCACCAAATTGTGATCATGCTCGACACACTCACGCACCTCCTTTTTGGGCTCATCCTCCTCCTTGAATTTGCCATCATCCCATGTGGAGGAATCACCAAAGGTTTCCTTGATGGACTCCCATATCTCACGAGTGGTCCCCTTGTAGTTTACTTGCTTCATCAAATCAAAATGTAAAGCATCCAAAAGAAAACAACAAGCATGTGCATCAAATTCATAGAGGACTCTTTGAGCTTTGGTTAGAGTTCTATGATCCAAGACATGGGTGAGACCACTAGTGACAACCCACCAAAATTTAGGTCCCTTTGCACAAAAATGATCAAGCATGTGATTTTTCCAAAGTGCAAAGTTTGTGCCATAAAAAATGTGAGCCTCACAAACATCTAGCCCATTAGACGCCATCCTCTTGGGTCGGTGAAGACCACAAATGAGAGACCGTGCTCTGATACCAATTGAAAGGATCGAGATGGCGGACTAGAGGGGGGGTGAATAGTCTTTTCTAAAATTAAAAACGTCGGCTAACCGAAACAAGTGCGGAATTAAGACGATCGGTCTAGCCAAGACTACACCCCTCTATCTATGTTTTCTAGCACCTTCCAAAGATACTAATTAAGCAACAAAGGTGCCGGGCTAGCTAGAGCTCACCTAACCAATTCTAGAAACAAGGTCACACAAACCTATGCTGCTTGTACTTCAAGCAACAAGGGAGCTCCTACACATGCTAGTAAGCAAAAGCACAAAGCCAACTAAGCTCACTAGCAATGCTCAATAACAAGGCAACCAATGCCAAATTAGAGAGCGCAATTACTTAGCTACACAAACTAAGCAATGTGACTAACAAGGTTACACAAACCAAATTAGCCACGCAAGGGAGCTACTTCTATGCTACACAAGCAAGAAGGTAACTAGTAAGATACACAAGCTAACTAATTACAAGAGCAACTACACAAGCACAATGTATATGAAAGTAATTACAAGCTTATGTAACGGGGATGCAAACCAACGGGAAGAACAAGGTTGACACGATGATTTTTCTCCCGAGGTTCACGTGTTTCCCAATACGCTAGTCCCCGTTGTGTCGACCGCTCACTTGGTGGTTCGGCGGCTAATTAGCATCACCCGCTAAGCCCGCACGTTGGGCGCCGCAAGAACCTACCCTGAAAGTGAGGGTAGCTCAATGACACGCTTTACTAAAGTTGCTCTTCGTGGCTCCCGCGGGGCAAGCACAATGCCCCTCACAAAGCACTTCTTCGGAGCGCCGCACAAGCTTCTTGCGGGCTTCGACGGAGACCACCACCAAGCCGTCTAGGAGGTGGCAACCTCTAAGAGTAACAAGCACCACCGGCTTGCAACTCGATCACCTAGTGCCACTCAATGCAACCTCACGATGCAATCACACTAGAATCGCTCACTCACACAATCGGATGATCACTATCAAGTATGTGTGAGATGGAGGGCTCCTAAGCACTCTCAAGCATGGACACAAAGTCCCCCAAGGTGCTCCGTTCATTTCTCGGATGTTGCAAGCGTATGTTTCAAGTGTTTCGGGTGTTTCATATGCATGTTGCAAATGTTTCATGTGGATGTCACAAAAGTATATCCGGATGTTGCAATGGCTATACACGTATGTTGCAAGCGTTTGTTCCAAATGTTTTGGCGGTTTCAAATGAATGTTGCACATGTTTTGTCTGGGTGTTGCATATGTTTCACACTCATGTTGCAATTGTTTCATCACTATGTTACAAATGTTTTCACACACATATGTTGCAAGTGTGTTTGTCGGAATGTTGCATATGTTTTGCAATGGCTACACATGTGTTTTCCTCATGTTTTTAGACGTATGTTGCAAGTGTTTCAACTTTTTTGGATGTATGTTGTAAATGTTTCCTCTAGATGTTTCAAAAGTAGATCTGGTGTTACACATGTTAAAGTGGACCCCATCTGCAACGGTTGTCTGCTACAGCTGCTGGGCCCACCTACATGCGAGTGGGCATGGAGGGAGCACGAGCGGCAGCGTGGAAAACCGTGCGGGTGCAGATCGAGACAAAGCGGGTGTGGGACACGGAGCAGGCTTGGGATACAGAGCAGTGTGGGACCCCACGTGAAGCAGGCATGCGGCGTGGGCATCTAGACGCTAGCCCCCGTCTAGACGTCCGGGCGCTAGCCTTTCCCTTCACAAAATGCATAGACCTATAACATAGTTTCATGTAACTCAAGCCAAACTTGGAAGCTTGCAGACCTCAGATCAATTTTAATATATATGCACCTCAAATTTTGACACATCCTAACATTTATCCCTAGTTAAGGAAATCAGTGTTTTCCTAAACGTTAAACGGTAAACAGTCGGTCACCTACCGTTTAGCTATTATTCGGGCTAAACGGTCAATTAAACGGGCTAAATGGTCAATTAAACGGGGTAAACGGACGATTAAACGGAAACGGACGGAAACGGCGCACCACCGTGTAGCGTGTACACGGCGTGTACACGGGCTACACGGCCGTGTAGGCGAACAGTGAAGGAAATATGAGGTCACTGTCCGAGAGTCCGTGTCGCCTAGATACCAAGTATTATTCGCTCCACTCCAGTTTAATGGCGAGTCCGGTACGTGAACCCCGCATGCTCCTGCGTCGCCCCGCCCGCGTGGGTCCGCGTTGAGCCCCACTTCCTCGCAAACAAATCACGCCCCCACGCGCGCCATAGCTCCAGCCTGCGCTGGCGGCGGTGGGCAACTGTGACCTGTTGCCGTGCGTAGTCCCAGCGCACGCAGGAGCACGCGTCTCACCATGGACGCGGGCGACGCGATGCCAGTATGTGCTGGCGGCGGCCGCGAAACCCGCCGCGCTCTACGACATGCTCGTCGTGTGCTCCGCTTCGCCCGCGTGTGTGCGCCCTAGCTCCAGCCTGTGCCGCCGGCGGTGGACACCTGCAAACACTCGCCCGTCAGCGCATGCCCGTGCGCGTGTGCTCGTGCGTCTACGCCCTGCTCGCCTCGTGCTTGGGTGGCCACGCGTCTACACCCCGCTTGCCCTCCTATGAGAGCAGGAACGAAGGAACGACGTGCCGTGGGAAGAACGGATGGACTCCTGGTCACACGTAACATATGAGTCCGTTGCATGGTGATTCGCTTGATGTGCGCAGGTAACAACGTGGCACATTAGTCTATCACGACCACATAGAAGATGGAAAACCTGGATAATTTAGAAATAGTTTAGGGTCCAAATGCACAAGTATTAATTAGATTTTTATTAATTTTTGAAAATATAAAATAATAAAACACACAAATAATAATTTTAAAATAAAACCAATTTTATTAGGTTTCTATAAACCAAATCTACACGATATAGGTCATAAAGATAAAAAAATATGCTTTATGTAATCAAATTTGTATGTTTCTTAGTATGTTCGTCGAAACATCAAGCCATATGCATCGTCATAGACATGGATAAAAATTTGTTAATATGTTCGTTTGAACCATAAGAAAGGTGCATCGTTGTACACATGGATACAAATTCGTTACCCTGTGCAACGCACGGGCATATATCTAGTTTATTACTAAATAAAATATATTAAAAACAAATCTATTTGTCATACATGTTACAAGAACATTCAACATGCATTCGTATTTTTCAAGGATACGGCATACAACATTTTTTGTAGAAATTATTGATTTAACATTTATAACATTTTTCACAAGAAAACTAGATTAAAACGTTGTGGCAAGAATGAAGTTGGCATCATGAGAATCACTATTGGATCACACATAACCATCAACGGCATCCAAGGGTCATCTCTGCTGGGTGAGCTCGACCTAGCATTGATAGATGCACGTCAGTGTCAGGTGGTAGCATCCCGATAGTGATAGATGCTTTGACTACCGTGTGGTACCAACCCGGCAATGGTAGACTCGTTTTATTGTCGCGTGGTGTCAACCCAACAGTGATATGAGAGCATCACTGCCAGGTGTTGTGCTGACCCGATAGTGAAATCTCTTCCCTATATATAACCAATAAGTGTGTCCCTTCCAAAATCACTTCCCCGCCCCACCATTTCATCTCCCTGCCATCGCCCAGTCACTACAAGACTACCTCCTCGCCTGAGGAACGCCTCCCTCATCGCCACCACCCCAGTGCCCTAACTCTTGACCCTAAGTAGCCACCACCTCGGTCACCAAGTGCCTCTGAGGAAGAGCAACACCTCCATCCTCAAGGACCATCGCCGCCCCCGGGGAATGTTGCCCTCATTGCCACCAACCCCTGCGCCCTCATCGTCGTCCCCCAAGCACCACCACCGCCATCTTCGAGCACCTCCGAGACCCTGCACTCTCACTGCCACTATCCTCCACTACAGCACCATCCCCACATCCATCTCCTCCCTTTGCTATGTTAGGATAATCATGACTTGGAGTGTGTTCAAGTCGGTTGGTTAGTTAGCGTGTGTGTTCATGCATTCTATTTTTAGTTTGTTAGCTGAGTCAAGGACTCAAGGTGGTGGCCGAGTCTTTAGGAGCTAGCGGCTAGCGTTGAAGGCATATAGTGGAGGAGCGAGCACAGGGCTGAGCGGTTCATGCGGATATGAACCAAGGCCATGGGCTATATTAGCCAATGTGATGTGTCAGCTCAACCTGAGCCGAGTCGTGTGTTTGAATAATAGAAGCCAAGATACAGGTGTTCGTCGCCGGCAAGTCTATGTCTATTGTTCATGTTCACGTGATCGTCCGTCGATCCTCGGTTCCAACAATTGGTATCAGAGCCAGGTTAGGGAGTGGAGAGCAAGTTGAAGATGTTGACCTTGAAGGTCAGAGACTCGAGCTCCAACAGCCCCAGCGATGGCGCACCGCGTACGATCGTGGTGAAGCACGTCATCGGTGGCATGGTAGAGATCCCAAAGCCTCGGCGTGGGATTCGTTCGCGCTGGTGGTAACCGGGACGAGGTGGCGATCAACGGCCGTAGCGCGCTGAGGCATCGGGCCGTGTGTCGGTCCCTGAGTGCGTGCCTGTGGCGGCATGAGGCACCATGGCAATGGTCCGTTCGTCGGTCCCTGCCTTAGTACGACTAAGGCGTGCTGGTGGTGGCGGCGTTCGCCAGCAGCTACGATGCAATGAAGCTCTCGGGCCATGCGTCGGTCTGTGGAGGTGCGGGGCACGCAGTTGCCTTGGTGAGGCGGAGCCGGAGTATCGGCGTGTGTCGCCGGTCGGAGTATCGGTGTGTGTCGCTGGTCAGAGAAGCAGTGTGTGCCACTGAGAAGAAGGCTACAGCGTTCGCGCGGAGATAGGGCATGCAGAGGTGGCCACGTCAGGTCGGGAGGCCGTAGCGGTGGCTGTGGCGATGATGACGACGACAGCTGCAGCAACTCCGGCAACGACAAGTCAAGATTAGGGGGAGTTTGTTAGGATAATCATGACTTTGAGTGTGTTCAAGTCAGTTGGTTAGTTAGCGTGTGTGTGCATGTATTCTATTTCTAGTTTATTAGCTGAGTCAAGGACTCAAGGTGGTGGCCGAGTCTTTAGGAGCTAGCAGCTAGCGTTGAAGGCATGCAGTGGAGCGAGCACAGGAGAGGGCTGAGCGGTTCATGTGGATCATGCGCGTCCGTCGTGCACGCAGAGTTCGTGGCTCTTGCATGACCCAACGTCGTGGGCTATATTAGCCAATGTGATATGTCAGCTCAACTTGAGCCGAGTCGTGTGTTTGAATAATAGAAACCATGATATAGGCGTTCGTCGCCGGCAAGTCTATGTCTATTGTTCATGTTTGCGTGACCGTCCGTCGATCCTCGGTTCCAACATGCTAAGCATTGCATGTGCTCAATGAAACCTCTGATGTGATCTGAACCCTAGATCCCCACCTCCATGCGGTAGTTTTTGATTGTAATGTTCAGAGTGATAAAGATGTTGAAACGAGCACTGTTGAATGCAATGTACGGAGTATATATAAACACCCCAACCCCCTAGATCCTGGTCCCTGCCCCCTCACTCCTCCTCCTCCTAATCTCCTTCCCTACACAAGGGAGAATAAAAAATTAGAAAGGTTGGTATATCACTCATGGTCTACCTATGCTTAGAATTTTGTATGCTGAGCTGGTTGCTGAATCTGCGTGGTTTAACTCTCGCACCAAGTTTGCAACTTTGCATAGAATATATCACCTGCCTAAAACTACCTGACAGACGATGCGCCCTCTTCCTGTTTTTGTTTCTAGTACTGAACAACGTGGTCGCCAAGCTCTAGCTCACCAAAATGTTTTTGTTTGGATATATACTTTGGTCACTCAGCATGCCCACAAATACAAACTAAGACAAGAGGAAGCAACCCAGGAACTCCATACAGTAGTCCACCAGTCCACACCACTAGAGCCATGGGGATCCATGGAGGAGGTGGTAGTTGCAGGGCGGTGGTCGACGCTGCTGCCTTGCTCCTTCTCCAGCTGTGTTGCTGCATTGCTCTTACTCTGGCAGCGGCGGCAGCCACGGACATCGCCGGAGGGGAGCAACAACAGGTCCGCGCCAAGTACAGAGACCCGAAGCAGCCGCTGAACGCGCGGGTCGACGACCTGCTGCGACGGATGACGCTGGCCGAGAAGATCGGGCAGATGTCGCAGATCGACCGGGAGAATGCCACCGCTGGCGTCATCAGCAAGTACTTCATAGGGAGCGTGCTCAGAGGCGGCGGCAGCGTGCCGGCGGCCGGCGCTCCGCCGGAGGCGTGGGTGGAGATGGTCGAGGAGATACAGCGCGCGGCGGTGTCGTCGACTCGCCTCGGGATCCCGGTGATGTTCGGCATCGACGCCGTCCACGGCCACGGCTACGTCTACAAGGCCACCGTCTTCCCGCACAACGTCGGCCTCGGATGCACCAGGTAATTACTAACTCATCGACATTGTTGACCCCATCCAAGCTAAGTCTTTGTATACATCCAAGATCTGAATTAAGAGCCCACATGCCCATGCCTGGCATCTATCGACAGAGGTTATTATCCTTTTGCTTGCATTGGCACGATCCTCCATCGATCATATAAACATTAATATTTCTATATATGTTGACTACTTGTCCTAGCTAAGTACTGGTAGTGTAGATAGAGAGTAGTTGCCCTGCTACCTCGTAAAGATTCCCGTGTGGCCGTGTCCAAGGAGTTTTTTTACGCTATATATAGGTTGGTATCCTAGACTTACAGCGAGTATAATAAGGTGGTATATAAGCGTGCCGCATCAATTGTCACATCAGGCTTTGGTTGAGATGAATGAGAGAGAAGATAAGCAAACCACGTACAAAGGCACAAACTAAGAGTTTCTTCACCAGAAGCCTATGAATCAGGGTCCTTATTTTTATGTAGGAGCTTCCGCTACTTTCAATTAAGGGCCTATTTTCTGGACTCTACTTTATATTTTCCCTTCGTCTTACATTCTCTATGTATTATGTTATTTGACCCGACATAAGTTCAAACAAAAAAGCTTTGAGTTTATACAAATGAAATGGCCAATATTCAAATCCACAAAATCAAAAAACATCAATTCAAATTTAAATTCAAAATTTTAAAAAGCAAATAAAGTGCCATACAAGACAAACATAGTCTCATTAATCAAACTAGGTGGAGTGAATGGACCAAAGGTGCTCCACAAGATCCGGTGGAGGGAGTGGGCGGTGGAGGCCACCGGGTAGAGCACGCAATGCGCGGTGGAGACTGCCGAGAAGAGCACACTGCGATGGAGACTGCCAGGGGGAGGGCACCCAGGTGGTGGAGCCAGGTAAAGAGGGCGTGTGAATGGTGGATCTAGGGCATACGTGGAGAGTGCTAGGGGAGTGGAGCTTGGCGGTGGAGGCCACCGGGAGGGCGCTCGGGTGGTGGAGATAGCCCAAGGGAGGGCCTGTGGTAGTAGAGGCCATCAGGAGGAGGTCACAAGGATAATGGAAGCTGTCAGATGATGTGTAGGTAGTGGAAGCCCCTAGAAGAGAGTGCGGTGGTGATGGATGTTGGGAGCAAGGGGTCATTCTGGCTTGTGGGGACGGAGGGATGCGCAAAATCTGCGTGGTGGCGGTGGTCTGGCGTGAGCATGGGATCCGAACAAAAGTAGAAGATAAATGTTGTGAAATAGAAAAGTAGGGGTGTAGAGGAGGGGCCATAGGAATAAGGACTTGAGCGGGGAATTTGAAAGCCTCCGATCCTTTTTTTTTATGGCATGAGTAGCTAGATGCTCTGTTAGAGTGGGTTTTTGTCCACCAACTTAATTAGAAAAGTACGATATGGGTATGAATAGGAGCCCACTAGCTATAGATGCTCTAACAAGTCTTTGTATATACCCCGTTCCAAAATGTTATTACTCCTATTATATAGAAATCGTTAATGTATATTGAGATCCAAGATCTGAATTAAGGGTCCACATGCCATTAGCTTGGCATCTACCGACTGATCGAGGCTATTGTCCCTTTGCTTGGCTCGATCGTCGATCCATCAAGAACTAAAATATTTCATATATAGAGTACTAGTCCTACTACTTACAGTATAGATAGAGAGTAGTTGCGATACCTTGTAAAGATTCCCGTGTCTAAGAGGTTTTACTAAGGTGTGTGTATCCTGGATTTAGGGTCGAACAGTTTATATAATGATTGTTTAAAAAGGTGATGCAGTAATTAAGTGCCAAGACATTGCGATCGATGTCAGCTTGAAGTAGGTAGATAGATCATACATATATATGTATTGTAATGTGTGTCGAGATAGTGCGAGACAGCTTGAAGAGATAAGATTGTCAGATGCTTAATGCTCTTGGATTACTTCTCCTCGACACAATGCCCAGTTCAAATAGGAGCACATGGTTTTCATCATCAAAGAACTTTAATGGCGTATCGCAGAGAGCTCTCGCTCTGTGCGGGTCTGGGGAAGGGTGTTAGTGGCAAGCAAGGTTCTGGGATTCATTTTGGAAAAAATTTCGGTCCCAACCGAAATGGACGAATTTCGGGAAATTTCGGTCCAATTTCGGACTCAATTCGGTGAAATTTCGAGATTTGAAGCACAAAATTCGTTTCGGACCTAACCGAAATGGACGAATTTCGCCGAAATTCGGATTGTCTCGGTCGAATCCCAGATCCTTGGTGGCAAGCCTTACCCTCGCCTGTGCAATGCGAGGAGACCGCGACTCGAACCCGGGACCTTCCGGTCATAGGCGGTAAGACTCTACCGCTTGCACCAGGCCCGCCCTTCATCAAAGAACTTTAATGGGTCACAAAAAAAGTAAACAAAATAATGCTGGTGTTTAGTGACTATTTTGTCCACATCAAACGTGTTTACTGGTTCAGAGACACAGAGCTCGCAAGGAAGATCGGAGCAGCAGTTGCATTGGAGGTCAGAGCCACCGGAATCCCCTTCGTCTTCGCTCCATGCCTGGCGGTATGCATATGTAGTGCAATTAACATCTCATCACGCTAAATTGCTAAAATAATATAGAGTAAATGTGTATAACTCTTGATCGTTTAACTTTGATTTTTGTGTAGGTGTGCAGAGACCCTCGGTGGGGCCGGTGCTACGAGAGTTTCAGCGAACACCCGGAGCTAGTGCAGAACATGACCTCCATCATCTCCGGCTTCCAGGGTGAGATCCCGGCGAGTGGCCGCCTCGGCGCGCCCTACGTTGCCGGGCAGCACAATGTGGCGGCGTGCGCAAAGCACTACGTCGGCGATGGCGGCACCACCAGGGGAATCAACGAGAACAACACAGTGGCCACCTTCCACGAGCTGCTTGGCATCCACATGCCGCCCTACTACACCGCCGTCATTCGGGGTGTCTCCACCATCATGGTTTCCTACTCAAGCTGGAATGGCGTCAAGATGCACGCCAACCGCTTCCTCGTCACCGACTTCCTCAAGACCAGGCTCCGTTTCAGGGTACAAATGTGCAACTCTTTTTTTCCGAGGAAATGATTTCATTATAGTATTATTTATACTATACTTAAATAGCAGAACTCCACTAGATATTACAATTGTTTCTCTATTGCCACTAATGATGCTTTACTTTGGCTAAACATCGTGATTCAATAGCCATCAATAGTTTTAGCACCACTAATCCTGACCGAAGCATATATTTATTCTAGCTTTAGTCTAAAATACTATAATCTATGCCTCCCCATTAGGTTTTGCTATGTGTTGCTATAGTTTTTTATTGCTTTCTGAAGGAGGCTGCCGCTGCTAATATCTTAGCCCGCGATTAAAAACACTGTGTGCATGCTTAGCCTGGTGATCTCTAAGGTTGCAATAAGCCATTTTTTCCTCACATGTATATTTCAGGGTTTTGTGATCTCGGATTGGCTAGGGCTTGATAGGATCACAAACCCAGAACATGCCAACTACCTTCTGTCCATCAAGCTGGGCATCCTTGCTGGCATTGACATGGTAAGGAGAACCTACTACCGGCATTTGTATGCAGTATAACCTGGGTGTTTAACCATCATGCATCACTCCGACTGTTCCAGGTCATGATTCCATACAGGTACACAGAGTTCATCGACGACCTCACGTTGCTGGTGCAGAACGGCACCATCCCCATGAGCCGCATCGACGACGCCGTCCGCCGCATCCTGCGCGTCAAGTTCACTATGGGTCTCTTCGAGAACCCCTACGCCGACACCAGCCTCGTTGGCGAGCTCGGCAAGCAGAAGCACGGCGACCTGGCGCGCGAGGCCGTGCGCAAGTCTCTCGTCCTCCTCAAGAACGGCAAGCCCGGCGCCAAGCCACTGCTGCCGCTTCCCAAGAAGCCATCCTATGGCGGCAGCGTCCTCGTCGCTGGCAGCCACGCTGACGACCTCGGCAGCCAGTGCGGCGGATGGACAATCACCTGGCAGGGCCAAACGGGGAACAACCTCACCACCGGGACCACCATCCTCGACGGCATCAAGCGCGCCGTCGCCCCCAGCACCGACGTCGTCTACTCCGAGAATCCAGACGCGGGCTTCGTCCAGCAGAACAAGGCACGGTTTGACTACGCCATCGTCGTCGTCGGCGAGCCTCCCTATGCCGAGACGCACGGTGACAACCTGAATCTGACCATCCCTGCGCCAGGGCCAGACGTGATCCGGAACGTGTGCGACAGCATCAGGTGCGTCGTGGTGCTCGTCTCCGGGCGGCCGCTGGTGGTGGAGCCATTCATTGACGGCATGGACGCGCTGGTGGCGGCGTGGCTGCCGGGGACGGAGGGGCAGGGCGTCAGCGACGTGCTGTTTGGCGACTACGGGTTCACCGGGAAGCTGTCGAGGACGTGGTTCGGGTCCGTGGATCAGCTGCCCATGAACGTCGGCGATGCGCACTATGATCCACTGTTCCCGTTTGGGTTCGGCCTCGAGACACAGCCGTCTACATATTAGAGGGTAATAATCTCTATGGTCGTTGACACGATGGAAGTTTTGCAAAGTTTGCATGGTTCAAAATAATCTGAAGTAAATTCTTAGACTTCACGGTGAAATATCCAGAGAGTCACTGCCCCACGTCTCAAACCCACCTTCACTGTCAGATTTTGAACCGGCACAACCAAACCGACAGTAATAGGATGTTCACATCAGTGCCGGTTCTTATAAACCGGCAGTGATCACAATCGTCACTGTCGTTTCGTGACACGAGCCGGTAGTGTCCCGTTGAGCTAACACCGTCGGTTCCTGACATAAGCCGGCAGTGTTCTCTCGACCAACACTGCTGGTTCGTGACACAAGCCGGTAGTGTTCTCTTGACCAGCACACTGCTGGTTCGTGACTCAAACCGGCAGTGTTCCCACATGATCACTGCCGGCACTTTGTTGAAGCCGACAATGCTGTGGCTACCATCATTGTCGGTTCGTTATAAGAACCGGCAGTGCAAATGTATACCATCACTACCGGCTCTTGTAACAAACTAGTAGTGATATATTTTTTTCTAATTTTGTTATTTCTCAGGTTCCAGAGTGTCATTTGCATTTTAGTTTGCCATATATGCTTAGACGACCTACTTGATCCATGTGAGTAGTATTGTAGTAGACAATAATAAGCTCAGGGATAATGTAAAGGTGTCTCCTCGACATGATTGTATTCTTGTGCTGGATTCTTGCTTATTAAAAAAAACGAAACAGACAGGAGAGCTATCAATTCTATTTAAAAGAAGATGAACCCAGACTCGGTAAATACAACTGAAATACAATATCACGATGAGACCACAAAAGGTCAAGCTAAACTAATAATTAATAACAACAAACGTAATCCGGTTTCATTGAGACATCAACAGGAGCTGCACAACAAAACCACACCATCGAGCCACACCACTACCAAGTCGATTCACCACGATCGTCACTGCTTGCGCCTTGCCAATAAAAACGATGTCTCACACCTAGCAAGCAACTACCATGCACAGCAATCCGCAGCAAGGTCGCTGCAAGCTGTCTAGTTGCTGAACCAATGTTGCCGCTTGCGCCTATCTGTCGACATGCGTTGTCCGCACCGGACCATCCTCTGCAAGGATAGCTGCCGTAGGCCGCTGCAAAGCACGAAACCGATGCATGAACAACAGCATTCAACAGCATTCGGTCGGCGACTATGTAGCTCCTCGCATCCATGTTGCCTCGCTAAAGATTACACACATCAAACCGGCCGACTCGAACAACCAATCTAAAGGCATCCGCGCAAGCCAAAGCAATAATGCGGTTCTATTATTAAGCCATCATGTGCCGCATCGATCTCTTGCCAACTTTGTGGGCACCTCTAGTCATCTAGTGTGCATGGCGCCACCTTGCCGTTGCTCAACAACTACCACTCAGGAGCTCGGCCGCTAAGCTGCCTGGTCTCACCATTCACAGGACTCATCGCTGCATCCAAAATATTGCCTGTGTCGTCCTCATATATCCACCAATATTACCGCGGGCGCCACGGCACAGCCAACCCCTAAATTACGACCTCAGCCACCGAGGTCCTAACCTGTTTCTGTAGATCCTCAACCCTGTCCCCGTCCGCTCTCGTCCAGAGCCTTGGCTTGTCTCTGTCCCTACCGCCCCGAGGATCACCGTCCCCGTCTCCGCCCTCGCCCCTCCTCTCCATCGCCCCACAGCGAGCTTCGCCAAATCCCTGTCCATTGCCTCGGTTTATGAAGACAGTTTATCTTGATAACTTTGAAGACAGATTACGATCTGATGATGATGACTTATGAATGATTGATAAGTATCTATTTTATATATTGTAGATGGATCAGGATCAGAACTATACATATGTTTTATGTCCTCTTGCGACCATACTCTGTCGCAGTGCTAGCTGACATATATAGTAGCGCAGGCCGCAGGGCAGTTGCTGAGTTGCAGAGATGTGGACGTCCGGAGAGAAGCATGCTCTCGTGTATATAACAGTTCAATAATGGCAAAGGCTCTATCTCCATCCAGCAAATTTATTTATTCTTCAATTTTGTTTTCCAAACTCCTAGGAAAAATTAAACTGCAAATTGACGTGTTTAGGGCGAAGTTGTCAGATTTTTATACAACCACTAGGTCGTACCAATGTAGCCCATAAATATGTACACAGCAGAGAGGTACCGGCGCCAAGACTACTCCACTCTTGAGACGACAGTAGCTGTAGTGTGGTGGCAGCGAAGCTTGTTAGTTGTGACTGATGATACAGCTCAAGCTGCAGCAGCAATAATAAGACACCATACTACAGCAAGTGGTAATAAGCATCATTCATGCATGTCTTTTTGCTTCTTCCCTATATGTGATTAGTTGTGTGATCCTTACTACTGTAAGTGATTGACGCCAACGATGGAGATGCAGAAGATGAGCCGTCGGCGCAGTTGTAGCCGCAGCTGGGCCAGCGTAGCGGCGCCGTTGATCGTCTTTTGGTACTGCGCTTATTGTGCCACTGCAGCGGCTGCGGCGGTGGCAATGGCGGCCACAGGTGGAGGAGGGGCGGAGCATCAGCTCGGCGACGCCAAGTACAAGGACCCGAAGCAAGCGCTGAACACGAGGATTGACGACCTGCTGCGGCGGATGACCCTCGCCGAGAAGATTTGGCCAGATGTCGCAGATTGAGCGGGTAAATGCCACGGCCGACGTAATGAAGAACTACTTCATAGGTAGCTAGTACACCCACGCTCAGAAGTACAGTTTACTTTCAATACCGAAAACCTCAAATTTGCCGAGTGCATTCCCTTGGGCACTCGGTAAACAATTTTTTTGCCGAGTGCTATCTAAAAACACTCGGTAAAAAAAAAAACTCGGCAAAGAGGGGGTTTGCCGAGTGTCAAACAAAAAACACTCAGCAAATAGGGGGTTTACTGAGTGTCACAAAAAACACTCGGCAAAAAGAGAGGTTTGCCGAGTGTCCAACAACAACACTCGGCAAAGCAAAAAAATGAAGAAAAAAAACCCACCCGCCCCTAAAATCACCCACCCGCCCCTCCCCTCCCTCACGCACACACCCCCTCCCCTCCCTCCCAACTCGCTCCCTCCCATCCTCTCCCGTGTGCGCCCGGCGCCTCCCCTCCCCCCGCCAGCGGCCAGCCCCTCCCCTCCCTCTCTTCCCCAGCCCCTCCCTCACCGGCAGCGCCCCTCCCCTGGATCCGCCGCCCCGCCCCGCCCCTCCCGTCCCTCACCGGCGGCGCCCCTCCCCCGGATCTGCCGCCCCGCCCCTCCCCTCCCTCACCGGCGGCGCCCCTCCCCCGGATCCGCCGCCCCGCCCCTCCCCTCCCTCACCGGTGGCGCCCCTCCCCCGGATCCGCCGCCCCCTCCCTCACCGGCGGCCTGGGCGAGCGCGTGCGGCAGGTGGCCTAGGAGGCGGACGTAGAAGGCGAGCAGCGTGTTCGCGAGGTAGCGGTCCGCAAGGAGGCCCAAGCGCGCAGCGCGGGCGTGGTGGCGGCAGCCTGGTGCTGTCGACGGCGGGCTTGGTGGTGGCGTGGTGGTGGTGCTGGCGGCGGCCTGGTGGCGGCGGGCTAGTGCTGTGTGGCAGAACCGCCCGAAATAGCACACTTACGGAGGTGCTCGTCTTCCACCAGACACTAAGCACCCCGAAAGCAGGCTACAACGGGCGGTATCCGTCGGGCACACCCCGAGGGAGAACCCGAAAGATCCACATTTTTCCCAAGGATCCAATAATGAGAACGAGTTACAACACAAGTCCATTTCATACATTAGAGTTTCTTAAAAAGTACATTATTACAATACCAAATACTAGAGTGCGGAATGATAACAACGGAATTTAAAAATAACATCTAGCGGTAAGGGGCGAGGATTCCGTCTGAGCCCACCAGAAGGATCCTCCACACAAACGTACTCTTCAAGCATCACCTGCAACAGGGGTAAATAAACCCTGAGTACACAATGTACTCGCAAGACTTATCCGACTAGTGGGAATAATTTCCTGACTCCAAGGAATATGATAAGCTATATGGCTTGCGGGTTTTCTTTAGCAGAAAGCAATACTAATAGTGCGTCCTTATTTATGTATTATTATTATCAGCCATATTAAGTTATCATCTAGCCAGACTATATAAGCACATGTTCTACTTTCAAGCAAGAGTTGAGCAATCGGTTCTATTTTTTCTCCTTTCAACTTTCAATTCTTACTACGGTGCTAAACCACAGACAAGCCGTACCGGATTTCCCGGTGATTCGCGAATCCATGTGCCTAGCTGGGTGCCTCGAAAACACACGCCCCGCTTGTACCCCAGACATAAGCAGGACTAACCCATCACTCTCCTGTCCCGGGTGTCCAGGTCCTCGTCTAAACTTGGACTCCAAGCCCCCACTCCTGAGTCTCGGACTTAGTGTGGTGCAAGGACCTCCACCATCCCCGCTTCCAATCAGTCGGTCCGGAAAGAGCTGGATCCGCGACAAGAGAGCAACAAGTCTTCTCTGCGCCCATACCCAAGTATGCGCTTGGGATAATAAATCTATGACTTGCCTAGAGTCATATGCAACGACCGGTCCTTAATCGACACAGACAGGGAAAAGTGTAACCGAGCTATGCCCTGTTGGCCGCAGGACACAACCCCTCACACCCACCTGTACCCAAATCATATCCCTGCCCGGTCACCACTTTCCTTTCCACCATTTTATCATGAGTGATCATATTTTATTACCTATTTGCGAGTAACGGCAGGTTACTCACGCTACCGAGATCCTGAGCATAGCAGTTACTCGACCTGTACTAGTAGGACTCATGGGTAGATATATTTATGCATGTAGTTTTCATAAAATACCTGTAACGTAATGCACATCATACACATATTTAGTGATTAGTAAAAATAGGGGTTATGCACCGGGGCTTGCCTTTAGCAGGCACGGTGTCAGTAAAGTCAGTGACGGGCGGCTCCAGAACGTCCTCCTGCATGAGGATCTCCTCCTCGTACTCTTCGACGACTTCGTCGTACTCCTGCTCGCCGAAGGTCACGATCTTCAGTGGCTCGTTCTCTATATGCATGCAGTGATGATGATGCAATTATTACTACTATTTTGGCAACAACAACTTTTAAAATAAGAACACGCTTATCATGCTAACAAGCTAGCTCTACTGATCTCACACCAACTAATTTCTTAAATTATTTCATATGCTTTCAATTAAGGTATGTTAGCTACCTTAATAAATTATCTATTCAGAGGCTACAAAAATTACAGAGAGCATCTAAAATTATCATGAGCATACTGTAAAATTTTTAGGGCTAGCACTTCTACCAATGCATCACAAAAATTCATTCTCTAAATAACCATAATAATAATACGCATTTTGAAATAATAAAGTAACCCTAAAGGTATCACTGAACTGCATGAACTAAATACACTAACAGGTAGATCATGAATTTTGGAATCTAACAAAATTTATTTCACAATAAATAAATTCAAATAAGCTCTAGAGTTGAAGAAAATGATATTATTGGAGAAGGCTAATCACGCAATTGAACTTGTTGACTTGCACATGGCTGTGGGTCTAGAAATAATGGAGAAGGAGAATAAATGAATTCTTGCAGGTTAGCTACCTCGGTCGATTACAGCTAGGAGAGGGAGATCGGCAGAGCGCAGCCTTCCTAGACAAGAACAGAGGAACTCGATTTAGAGAGTAAGATGGTGAGCGGCGGAGTAGGACGGCTCGGTGGGCTTAGCGTGTCCTTTATAGGCAGGAGACGCGGGGCTGGAGGTGGAGCTGGCATTTGGCTAGCTGGTCATGTGAATTGGATTTCACGTGATGGACTTGGAGTGGGTCTTTGGTCATGAGTGAATTAATTCAACGATGGACTTTGAGTGGTCTTTGGACTTAACGAGCACATCAGGACTGGAGTGTGCTGTGGGCTAAACGTGCTTGACGGTGGGGTGCTGGTTCGTTCCTACAGGTTAAGAAATTAATGGAGGAGGAGACCACATGTCAAAAGCAACTGCTTGTGCACGACGTAGAGCCTATAGGATATGTATCACATTTGATTCATTTTTAAACTAACAGGTTGGCCTAATGTATCACATACATGCAGAGTGCTGTTGGACGGACTGAAACTTGACCTTGTGCTTATCGTCAGCTGTTTTTTTTCAGAGATAAATGATGAAGAACTCATAACTGGAAAAGCGAATATTCTTTCAAGCAGATTTACATGGCACATATAAACCAATTAATCTATTTAGCTCTGTCAATAATCTAACAGAACATATAATTTATGTACTACTGATTGCTACATATAGAAGCAGAAGGTAGAACAGTAAGAACTATAGCCATATTAAAATTATTAGCTCGCTTAAAGACCATGTCGTAATATATTATTTATCCAAATTCAAAGCAATTAAACAGTTTTGATTTAGTTAGGAGCAATGCGCCAGCTGGACCGAGCTTACGAACAGTGCTTTCCACGATGAACAGTGTTATTAGCTCGCTTAAAGACCATGTCGTAATATATTATTTATCCAAATCCAAAGCAATTAAACAGTTTTGATTTAGTTAGGAGCAATGACGCCCAGCTGGACCGAGCTTGCGAACAGTGTTTTCCATGATGAACAGTGTTTCTACAGTGTTTTGCGTTGCTACAATGCTGCCGTGTGAAAATGTGTTTGCCCTTCGTTTGTAAAGCAACTGGGCAGCGAGCAAGCGGAGTGCTCAGCGGGCCGAGCTTGTGAGTGATATTAATACGTAGCGTGTGCGATACTGTTGCTACGGTCGGTCGTCGCTTGTGCACGTGCTGAGTGGGCTAAGCAGAGCATGTGCCTTGTGCGTGCTACGGGGATTAGGAAGAAGATGAATAACGAGAGATGGAATTGGATCAGGATGACAATAGTGAGTTGAGCTGTGCTGGAGAGTATTTGGACAAAGAATAAATTAGAGCTCAATTTGAGAATTAGTGTAATAAAAATTAATTTCTCATTAACCACATGCAATAATACATAAACATGATGCTCATGATATGGTTTAGTATTTTGATTAAGGCGTAACACCGATGGTGTTACATGCTGGCGGCAGGAGGCAAGGGTGGCGGCGCCCGGTGGTGGCGGTGGCCGGCTTGTTTTTTTTTATTTTTTTCGAAAAAAATGTTTGCCGAGTGTTTTTTGCCGAGTGCCCGATAAAAAACACTCGGCAAAGACTGTTTGTGGTTAAGAAATTTACCGAGTGTCGTTTACCGAGTGTAACACTCGGCAAACGCTTTGCCGAGTGTTTTTGGGGCTTTGCCGAGTGCCCCTGCCACTCGGGCCACTCGGCAAAGCAACTGTATCCCATAGTGTTTTTTAATTAAATGATAAAAACATTTTTTGGTCTATTTTAGTATATTCTGATTTACGCCTTAAACTTGTCACTGAATTTTAAAAACACCCTAGAATTCAATGGAAAATTAACATTCAGGTGGGGCTCTCCCCCTCCGGTGATGTCTTAAAAAAATGCTGGACAACTTATTCCCTCAACTTAAAAACCGGATAAAATTTCCTCTTTGACCATTTCTAAGGTGGTTTAGGTGGTTTTGCTAACACAGCGGTAAGATCCATATGTCAGATGGTCTCTCTCATTTTTGGATGTAAAATACGATACCTTTTTCATATTAAGTCAGATAAATACACACTTTGTATTAAAATTGTAGAGCTCGATGTGATTTAAAGCCTTTTTATTTAAGATCTTTAGATGCCTAAATATTCGTTTTATGTTAACATATTTTGAGATTCAAATTTATAAATTTTTCAAATAACCTACGATGTTAACATATTCTATACCAAAGTTATAGCACTAAATGCAAACTACAACTCTGTAGTTGTTGCATTATTGTATGAGATCATTTAGAGAACCAAATAAATATTTATTTTTATTTCTCACAATTTACTTTTTTCATTTTTAAATGACTTTGGACATTGATATGGTCTATACCAAAGTTATAGATCTCAATGCAATTTATGAATTTGTGGCTGAAAACCTTTTTATTATTTAGATAGTTTATAAATATTTGTTTAAGTTATCTGATTATTAAATTTATTTTTTTGAATTTTCCAAACAGCATCGGATGAAGACATATGTATGACTCTACACGCTGAACTGATCGCTAACTCGCGTGACTCTCATTGTTCTGTGTAAAAGCTCATGATTTAAAAGAAGAGCTATGTATCCGGAAACATAACGGGGATCGATCAAGCTCTCAAATTGTTTTCAAGGGTAAATTGAACTTTCATTTATGAGATTAACACGCAACTTGTTGGGAATCACTAGTAGAGAACAAACTTTCAGTTCTAGGCTTTAGTCCCAGTCATTCTTGGGCATGGGACTAAAGACGGGATTAGTACCGGTTAGAGCAACCAACCGGGACTAAAGTCCCCTGCCCAACGGCTAGAGGCATAGCTTTTGCAGGAGGAGAGTAGGAGGGGACCTTTAGTCTCGGTTCGTGGTTCAAACCGGGACTAAAGGTCACCCTCCAGTCCCGGTTGGAGCTACCAGCCGTGACTAAACCTTTAATCCCGGTTGGTGGCTCCAACCGGGACTAGAACGCTACCTGTAGTCCGGGTTTATACCACAGACCGGGACTACAAGTCCTGGGCTATATACTTTCTCCTTCTTTCTCCCCCAGCTCGAGCCATTTCAAACTCTCTGCCTACTCTCTGGTCTTGCTCGTGGAAGGAGTTCATACTTGCGGGATTGGTGAAGACTTAATTCCTCCATCCATTCTTCGGTTCTAAAGTTACCAACTTCATCCTTCCATGTTTCATCACTAGCATGGCTCATTTCTTGGTCTAGAAATAGATAAATTTATGGTTTTTTAGATTGAGAATGATGGTGGATTTTTTTATTTATATACCATTTGAGCTCGAAATCACTTGATAGTTTGAATATGAAGATGAAGGAAGCTTATAGTAGTTCATCAAAACTAGTATGCACCTGTCATTGCCTCATTTCATGGTCTAGAAATAGAGAATTTTTTGGTTTTCTAGAAATAGAGAAATTTTTGGTTTTTTAGTATATAGCTCATTTAATTTTATAGTTCACAAAATGAGAAACTTATAGTAGTTGATGAAAATGAGTATAGAGAGTCGTAGATGGCGACTGCTTTTGGGTCCTCGGCCTCGCATGGGGTCCCTAAGCGACTGAGGCCGGACCTCCCTCTCATTGCATGCGGCAAGTGTGGGCGGAAGATTATGAGGGAGTATAGGGTGAAGAAGAAGGATCCCAACCAAGGGAGCATCTTCTACACGTGTTCGGATCGCGAAGTGAGTAATTTTTTGTCATGTTTTGCTATGGTTTGTAGCCATTTTCCATGATGATTTTGATTAAAGTTCTTGATTTATTATTGTAATTTTAGTGGGATGACACTGGATCATGTGACGGTTGGTACTGGGAGGAAGAGTATGTTGAGCACGAACAAAAATCTTTTGTAAAAGAGACTGAGGCGGCTAATGAGAGTGCACATGTGTATGATGAGGCAGTGAACTAGCAGAAGAATGATCTGTCAGTTTTAGTTGGAATTGGTCGCGAAATCCTTATTCTGCTGAAGTGCATTATAGGTTTAGTTTGTTTAGTGCTATTTGGGATTGTCTACATTATATCAAGGCTTTAATAAATGAATGTTTGAGAGTACGTGAAACAACTGTGTGGTATAGGATATTAATTAATCATGTTGATTGATAGATATTTTGGCTCTTTTAATTAACTACTAACCATGCATGTTGTATAATATGGGTTATTTCAAGTTTTTGATATGGTGTACGTCATGTACGTAATGCAGATGAACCGGCAATGGATGTACAACGCTGACCGCCGCTCCCCAGAGTTCATGAGGGGTGTGCATGATTTCTTAAATATGGCCAAGGAAAACACGCGGAATGGTTTCATGTGCTATCCATGTGTTCTATTTAGGAATGAGAATGATTATTCTTGCTCAAGGGAAATTCACGAACACCTGTTTACGTCGGGTTTCATGCCAAACTATATTTGTTAGACTAAGCACGGAGAAAGAGGTGTTATAATAGAAGAAGATGAAGAAGAAGAAGAAGAAGGGGATGATGACAACATGATTATTCGTGGTTTTTGTGAATACGGTGCCTTTGATGATACTGCAATGGGGGAAGCCAAAGAAGAGGTAGCTGCTGAAGAAGAGGTAGCGGTAGAAGATGAGCCCGATGATGATCTTGGTCAGGCCATTCGTGATGCATAGAGAGAATGCAAAAGTGATAAGGAGAAGATCAAGTTCGAGCGCATACTAGAGGATCACAAGAAATTGCTATACCCGACTGTCGAAGACGGGCAAAAAAAGTTGGGTACTACACTAGAATTACTGCAATGGAAGGCAAAGAATGGTGTATCCGACAAGGGATTTGGGGAGTTACTGACTATCGTAAAGAAGATGCTTCCGAAAGCAAACAAATTGCTCGCCATTACATACGCAGCAAAATAGGTCGTCTGCCCTCTGGGATTAGAAATCTAGAAGATACATGCATGTCCTAATGACTGCATCCTCTACCACGGCAAGGAGTACGAGAATTTGGATGCATGCTCGGTATGCCGTGCATCGCGGTATAAGATCAGGCGAGATGACCCTTGTGATGTTGAGGGCGACGGTGAACATCCTTGGAAGAGAATCCCTGCCAAGGTGATGTGGTATGCTCCTATAATACCACGATTGAAACGTTTGTTCAGAAACAAAGAGCATGCAAAGTTGCTGCAATGGCACAAAGAAGACCATAAGGTAGATGATATGTTGAGACACCCCGCTGATGGGTCCCAGTGGAGAGCAATCGACAGAGAATTCTCAAAGTTTGTAGATGATGCAAGAAACTTAACGTTTGCTTTAAGTATAGATGTATAGATGGCAAGAATCCTTTTGGGGAGCAGAGCAGCAGTCATAGCACTTGTCCTGTTACTTTATGTATCTACAACCTTCCTCCATGGCTGTGCATGAAGCCAAAGTTCATTATGATGCCAGTGCTCATCCAAGGCCCGAAGTAACCTAAAAACGACATTGATGTGTACCTGAGACCATTAGTTGAGGAACTTCTACTTTTATGGAGCAGCACATGCGTATGTGTGTGGGATGAGTACAAACAGGAACACTTTGATCTATGAGCATTGTTGTTCATAACAATCGATGGTTGGCCTGCTCTTAGTAATCTTTCAGGACAGTCAAACAAGGGATATAATGCATGCACGCACTGTTTCCATGACATGGAAGGTATATTTTTGAAAAAATGTCGAAAGGTCATGTACATGGGCCATCGTCGATTTCTTCCATTGAATCACGCCCTAAGAAAGAGAGGCAATCATTTTAAAGGTAAGGCAAAGCACCAAACAACCTGACAACCGTAGTGGTGATGATGTATTCAGTATCGTCAAGGATGTACAAGTAGTCTTTGGGAAGAGACCTGGTAGCCAACCTGTTCCGAATGATGCTAACAGACACGCACCCATGTGAAAGAAGAAGTCCATATTTTTGGAGTTACCCTACTGGCAAGTCCTAGAGGTCCACGGCGCGATCGACATGATGCACCTAATGAAGAATCTTTGTGTGAACCTACTAGGCTTCATGGGTGTGTATGGAAAGTCTAAGGACACACTAGAAGCAAGACAGGACCTGCAGTGTATGAAAGAACGAGAGAACCTATATCCAGAGAAGGTAGATGATGGACGCCAGTACTTAAGTCTTGCCAGCTACACTCTTAGCAAAGAAGAGAAGGAAAGCATGTTTGAATGCCAAAACAGCATCAAGATCCCATCTGGCTTCTCCTCGAATGTACAGGGGATAATAAATATGGCAGAGAAGAAATTCATAAACTTAAAGTCTCATGACTACCACGTGCTTATGACGCAATTGCTTTCGGTTGCATTGAGAGGGATTCTACCTTCAAATGTACGATTAGCCACCGTGAAACTATATGCATTCCTCAGCGTAATTTCTCAGAAGGCGATCAATCCAGCACATCTAGCAAAGCTGCAGAATGACATGGTCCAATGTCTTGTCAATTTTGAGTTGGTGTTCCCGCCATCCTTCTTTAATATTATGATGCACCTCCTAGTTCACTTGATCAAAGAGATTAGTATTCTCGGTCCTGTGTTCCTACACAACATGTTCCTCTTTGAGAGGTTCTTGGGAGTCCTAAAGAAATATGTTCACAACCGTGCTCGGCCAGAAGGAAGCATCGCTAAGGGCTACAAAACAGAGGAGGTCATTGAGTTCTACGTTGATTTTATTCCTGACCTTGACCCAATTGGTGTTCCTGAATCATGGCATGAGGGGAGACTAAGTGGAAAGGGAACACTAGGGAAGAAATCATATATTGGCAAGGAGGGTGATTATTTCCATAAAGCACACTACACAGTTCTACAAAACTCCTCCTTGGTGGATCCATATATCGAAGTACACAAGGACATTGTACGATCTGAATTCCCAGGGAGGACGGAAACCTGGATTACGCGTCGGCACATGGAATCTTTTGGCGGTTGGTTGCGAAAATGAAGTCAGGGTGACGAGAGTCTGGATGACCAACTGCACTTGTTGTCTAGGGAACCATCTTGGCATATCCTAACATTCAAAGGGTACGAGATAAATGGCAATACATATTACATGATAGCCCAAGATAAAAGGAGCACCAACCAAAACAGTGGTGTCCGCATAGATGCCACAGACCTAAATGGGAATAAGGAAACATATTATTGCCGCATAGAGGAGATATGGAAATTAGACTATGGACCTTATTTTAAGGTCCCTTTGTTTCGGTGCCAATGGGTGAAGGTGATCGGAGGTGGGGTAACAGTGGACCATCAGTACGGAATGACAACACTGGACCTCAATAATCTTGGGTGTAGAGACGAACGATTCATCTTAGCCAATGATGTGAATTAGGTTTTCTATGTGAAGGACATGTCTACCAAACCGAAGAAAGGGAAAACCAACGACAATGGCTCAGACAATGAGCCAAAGCGCCACATAGTTCTTTTAGGGAAAAGAAACATCGTGGGAATCGAGGACAGGTCTGACATGTTAGAAGATTATGAAAAGAATAATGGAATTATGCCCTTCACAGTAAACAGTGACCCAAGCATCCTGCTAAATAATAAGGATACTCCATGGTTACGGCGCGATCATAACCAAGAGACATACGTCAAAAAGAAGTTCATTGTTGTTCCCGCTTGATATGGTGATGTATTAGACCTATTATATAATAATAGTGACTTCAGATTTTTTGTTGTGTTTTCATATTTTCTACGGTTTAAATGAATTTTCTGCTTGATGGTGGATTTTCCGTGGAGAATGTGTGATGAAAAACCAAATAATCAACGTTAATAAGATGTGAAAACTAATTTTCTATCGAAAAGCAATAGTTTTAATGATTTTAATCAAGTAGTATATTTTTGCATGGTGCAAATTGTGATTATTATTTACACTAAGTTAAATATTTATATGGTAAAACAAAAGAGTTTATGTTACAGATTTTTGTTGTGTATAATAATGCAAAACCAGGTCCAGGATTTTTTTTGTAATTTTTGGCTAATATTTCATTTACTAGGCAATTAACAACTCTCTTTATATTTATATAAAAGAAATATATCAAAAAAAGGAAAAACTTCTAGAAACTGGCGGGAAGCCAAACTGCAGCCGCCTTTACTCCCGGGTGGATCAACCACCCGGGACTAAAGGTGGGCGGTGTTTTCGTGGCCTGCCAAAAACAACTTTAGTCCCAGGCCGTGGCTGCACCCGGGACTAAAGGTCAGACCTTTAGTCCTGGTTCTTACCATCACCTGGGACTAAAGGTCCTTTAGTCCCGGGCTATGGCTTTACCCAAGACTAAAGGTCCCCCAAATATATATCGCCTCATCTTCTTATCCTCCTCCATCGTCTTCATTCTTCACCCGAGAGCCACTGTGCCGCCGCCGCTCCTCATCACCTCCATCCGCCTCCATGCACCTCTCCCATCTCTCATCGTCTCCGTTGGCAGCCTCGCTCGTGCCTCACATGTCTGTGCATGGCGCCCAAACCCCGATCCCATCGTCCTCGTCCTCACCCAGATCTGATTTGGATCCACCGCGCCCTCATCGCCGTCATCGATCCTCGTCCTCATCATCGCCAGCTTTGTCCCCGGCTCCACGTGCATGCGCGCCTCACCGGGCAGTCATCGTCCCCTTCACCGGAGCGCTTGTCGTCGTCCCCATCGCCGCGCGCTCATCCTCGTCATCGAGGGATCACCTCTGGCTAGCACCGCGCCTTGAGCACATCCTTCATCCCCGGCAGCTAGCTCTATGGGCATGCGCGCCTTGTCTCGACCGGCTCCACACGCGCACGCGCTCATCATCCTCCGTGCTCATCGTCCTTGATCTCCTCGCCATGCTCGTGCTCGTGCTCATCCTCGCCGTCGTTCTCGTGCTTGCCATGCTATATGTGAGCAACAGTGTGTGTGCATGAGTGTGTGTGTGTGTGTATGCATGAGTGTGTGTGTGATGTGTGCATATTATTTTTCGACAGAGAAAAAATATAGAAAAAATAGATATATTTTATTTGTAAACAAAATAGAAAAAATGTAGTAGTTTGCTTAAATATAAAATATATATATATATATAGAAAAAATGTTGAGTGGTATGAATTGTAGAAAAAATATAGTAGTGTACTACAATATATAGTTGTAGAAATATATTAGAATCTTCGTCACAATTGAAAAGATTGTTTTTATTAGTGATATGAATTTTTTGGTATATATATCTGAATTTTGATATATTGACATTAATGTTGATATATATCCTAATATCCTGAGCTCCACTCCAAACCCTAACCCGGCCGAGCTCCGCTTCAAACCCTAACAACGGCGTAAATAACAACCCTAAATTCTATAGTTATATATATTTGATTCTTCATAATTAGTGTGACATGAATTTTGATATATTTATATACACCAACGTAGATCATGATATATATATCCTAATATCCTGAACTCGCTCCTAACCCTAACCCGGTCGAGCTCCGCTCCAAACCCTTATATAAATCCTGATCAAGTTCCGCGTATGCAAACCCTAACCAGGGCTCGGCGTAAATAATAACCCTGAATTCTATAGTTATTTAAGTTTAAGCCACTGGCTCTATCCATTAATTAGCATATGCATGACTAGTGTATGGTTTTTATTTATATATAGTTGTGGTAATTAAGATGGCCGAGCCGCAAGACGACTACGACCAGAATCAGGCCATGATGAACATTATTAATGCCGACACTCAATATGGCCCCAACAACCAGGACGAGGCTGGCCCGAAGTTCGATGACGGCTCCCAATACTTACTAAATTTTGAAGATGAGCAAGAACCTCTTGTGCAAGAAAATGCTAGCGAGGTATATTTGTTAATAATCTTGCATCTCTTATATATATGAAATTAAACATAATTTCATTAATTCGTATATATATATGTATTACTGAATCTTTGTGTTTCTTCGTATGTAGCCCTCTGGATCGACGATGTCAACAAAAAGTGTACGAGGCCCGACAAAACCGTTGGAGGGCCACTACATAATCACAGAAGTCGATCCTAATACCGGCGAACCGCTTCTGCCAAAAAAATAATGCAAAGAAGTTTGTAAACCACTGTGGGGTTCTTGTTAGGGATAGGGTCCTGATCAACGTTCGTGAATGGAAAAAGAGGAAGGATGCTCCTCTGATTAGTTTTGTCTCTAAGCGAGAAAAGGACATTCTTTGGGATTCAGTCACTACACATTTCACTCTACCAGCAGGTGTAGATTTAAGAAATCTAGTTAAAAGTTGGGCTCTCAAGAAGATGGCCACACAATTCCAGACCTGGAAGAAGAAGCTGTACACTAAATTTGTCAAGAAGAATCTGACTCTAGATTTCAGTGAAAATAGCTCGTACAAAAAGTTAAGGGACGACTGGCCTAAATTTGTGAGGTACAAGACCTCGGAAGAGGGTGAGGGACAGGTGAGAAGGAACCAACGGAATGCGCGATAGAAGCAGTACCATCACAAAACGGGATCAGGTGGCTACAGGAGTGCCATTCCAAAGTGGCAAAGAATGGAAGAAGACCTGCTTGCCAAAGGGATCCAACCATTTTCAATCGATTGGCCCGAACGCTCCAAGAATTGGTTTTTCACGCATGGGGATCGCTGGACCTAGAGATCAGGGAGCCGGTTGTTGGTGGAACAATCGGAGAACCAACACGAAGACTTTTTGATATTGTAGATGCTTCTGCCAGTGGTGCCTTTGTGCCCAACCGAGAGAAGGATGAGCTCATGTACGCCCTCTAGACTCCTAAACTCCCTGGGCGAATGCGAGGCAAAGGGTTGATTTTGTGGCGGCATGGCTTCCCTAAAGATGTCGCTACCTATAGAAGCCACCAGCGAAGGAAGGACGAGGAGGCAGAGTAGATCCGCAGGTAAGAGGAGGCGGTGCTTCAATCACGGGAGCAAGAGTGGGAGCGAGAACCAAGCACAGAGGCTAGAATGCAAGAGGAAATCAAACAGCAAGTGGCACTACAGTTGAGTAGCCAAAGGCAGCCATCAACATTAGAGCATGCAGTCAACATTAGCCCCCCTCAGCTAAGAAGCAATTGTGCTTCCACTGAGCTCCCAAATCAAGATGAAGCATTGCAGCACTTCCCCATGGATGACATCACCGTGCCTTTGATGCCATGCGAGCTACACATTCCCTTGGGGAATACCGGTGCCACAGTCTTGGTGGCGCATGGTATTGTTTATCCTGTGGTCCTCGACAAGACATGAACAATCCATGGGAATCCAATTTGACCTGGCTATTATATCGTCTTGGTGGATAGAGTTATCAAAGACTATAGGGAAGTGCATCTTGACTTTCCTAGAGGTGACGGGGAGAAGACCCTAGGACAAGCAGAGCATTCATTCGTTTTATGGCGCAAGCGCTACATCATTATTCCCGGTGTGGCGGCTAGGGTACTGTCGCCTCCTCCTCAACTACCTCATGATAGGTGCGGATAAAAGTGAACAAAACAATTTTCCAATAATTAATCATTCTCAATTACTGGCTTCTTGCGTAATAACCATTTACTCCTAACCATTTTTATACCCATAGGTCTTCCAACCTGAGTCCACTTCCATCCCATGATGATCATCAGAGTGCTCTAGACGATGATGATGCGTTCCATGGCCTGGATGCATCTCCATCTCCATCTCCTCCAAGGCAGACTCCCCCTCCTCCGCCTCTCGCGTTGCAGAGCCAGAAGAGCCCCCTGCCCCCAGTGAAGTCCCCGGTGAAGAAGAAAGCCAGCCATCGTAAAACAAAGCCCCCTCCAGAGAAGCTACCTTACGAGCAGTCTAAAGAGGAATCAAAAGCAGCGGCATAAAAAGATTTGGTTAACTAGAAGCAAGGTTTAGCAGAATCGAGAGCAAGGAGGTAGGAACTTGAGAAAAACCCGCCAAAGCCGCACTACATAGCTCAACGAGAACTAAGGAAAAAATCTATGAGCGCGAGAAAAAGCAGCGTGATACACGTAAGCCCTCTTCATTATCGGACTATGAACGCTCTCTCGACAAGTCATATAAGGCATCTCTGAAAGCAAAGAGAGCGGGGAAAGATGTTGCACAGCTCGGGTAGCAATCTATCGACCCGCTAGTTATTGAGGGTGATTTCACAAACACACAAGGCGGTCCAATAAATAAGGAGGCACTGGAAGACTTCATGGCCACCACAGGTCTCACAGCTGAACAACTCATGGGGGGAGAATCGATACCAACAGGCGACTATGGTATTTACTGGACCTATGTGTATGGCCAGAGTCTAGTGAACCCTAAGTACTACTCATCACTGGGTACGCATATGTTCTTGTTGAACAAGTGGTACTTAAAAGTGACCGAGAATGACGAAGCAGCATGGCTTGTTGCTAGAGTGAGACCATAGCATTACTTGGGCTATGACGTTGTACATATTGAGTTCGATGAATTACATCAACTATTGCACCAGGACGCTCTCGACAAATCTCTTGTCAGCTGTTGGTGTCTGTAAGTGATTCTTTCTACAATTTAATTGAAGTAACTTGCACATTAGTTCGTTGTTCATATATAGTTATCCTCACACTATATATATTGTACTATATATATATATATGCAGATATGAGATGCTGAAACTAAAGAAAAAAGCGATGACTGCGGTTGATTTCATTGATCCGAATCGCGTATTCAAGGACAGGGTTACTCCATATGATAAATGACGACCTCAAGTGGAGAAGCTTCTGTTCAGGTTCTTAGATAAGAACGCTAACAAGACACTGATACTCTTCCCATATGGCTTCAAGTGAGTGTGAATGTCTTTGTGCCCATTTTATTTTGATTACTCCATGTTGACTTTAGTTAATGAGTTATGCTTGCGTATAAATATGTAGCTTTCACTAGATACTGCTGGTCATCGATATGACCAGGAGTCATGTAAAAATCTTTGACTCAGCGACAAAACCCCGAGCAGATTACCAAGAAATCCTCGATATACTCCAGTGGTAATTTCAGTCTCGCACACACTATATACTCTCTTATGCCATTTTAATGATATAACTCCATTTATCTATTTTGTTAAGCAGTGCTTGGAAAAACGTTCGCCGAGAAACACCATTATGGTAATTAGGAAGTGCCTCTGCATATAGTTCAATACCCAGTAAGTACTATCTAGGTCACCGCATCTTTATTTAGTTCAATTCATTATTATCATGCTTCATTGGTTGATGATCAATCTTTTTCTTGTAAAGTGGTGTCCGCAGCAGGGATCGGGGAACAACTTATGTGGATACTACGTCTGTGAGTTCCTCATGGAGTACTCAAGGAGAACAAGTGAAGAGATCCTCGAAGTACGTAAAAAATATACATAATTTATTTATTACCATTATGTTGATATATATAATCATATATATATATATATATTCATACTTTTGCTTTCATTCGAATTAAAGATTGAATGGAGGAAGCGAAAGGCCCCGCGATGTGACCAGATCAAAGCAATTCAAGAGGCATTGTCAGAATTTCTTTTGGAGCAGGTCATAAATCCCAAGGACGCGTAATACTATGACCCTAAAGAATTCATAACTAGTTGCCAAACAACGAAGGAAGATTAGGGTTGCAAGAAATCCCAAGGACATGAGTGCATTTGTGACTTTATTACATATGTACATATTTCATGCATGCATATTTGTGTGTGTGTGTGTATATATATATATATATATATATATATATATATATATATATATATATATATATATATAGTTTCATACGTTTTAGTGTGTTATGTATGTATAATGCTCGAACGGAACCTTGTACGTACGTATATATGGACGTATATTAGCAGCATAGAATTCGTATATGAAAAGCTAATCGAAACTAAAAAGAATTGAATTGAAAAAAAAACCATAAAATAAAAAGGAATGAAATAGAAAAAAAAGAACCTTTTAGTACATGTTGGAAACACCAACCGGGACTAAACGTGCCACCCCGGTGCAATGTCTTGGGGTCATTTAGTCCCGGTTGGTAATAGCAACCGGGACTAAAAGTCCACTTTTAATCCTGGTTCCTAGAACCGGGACTAAAGGGGGGCCTTCCCGGATTTGCAATTCCTGTTGGGCAACCAGGACTAAAGGAGGTTTTCCAACCGGGATTGCAACCCAGTCCTGCACTAGTGAATCATACATTATTAATAATCAATTACTTTTAATCTCCCTCATTAGCTCAATCAAGTTGATCAGCTCGGTGCGATTTTATATGGATGACTCTACACGCTGAACTGATCGCAAACTCACGTGACTCGTTGTTCTTCGTAAAACAGCTTGATTTAAAAGAAGAGCTACGTATCCAGGAACATAATGGGGATCGATCAAGCTCTCAAATTGTTTTCAAGGGTAAATTAAACTTTCATTTATGAGATTAACATGCAACTTGTTGGGAATCATACATTATTAATAATCAATTACGGGTTAATCTCCATCATCAGCTGTTGCTAATGATGGCGCCACTATTGGGATCAGATGATAAGAGTTGTTTGGTAGCAGTATGCACCACCTTAATAAAAGTTGTTAGGTAGCAACAGTGGATTATATTAAATGGGCTATTATAATAGTGTATGTGTTTGCTCATAGAACAAAAGTCGTACATGTCACGACGAAGGCAGCCTCACGGGTGATGTGTTTGCTCAATGTAGACCCACTACAAATGTGAGGACGAAACGGTGTAGGCTCCCAACACAAGATGACCAGATTCTTCGCTGCTTGTAGTTTGCACCGATATCTTTTCTCATGCAGGAAACTATGTCTTCGGTTTTTCTTCTCTTTTCTTTGTCACCACGTATTTTTCTTAGGTGGCAGTGCAATTAAGTCTATAGAAACTATCCTAGGCATAACCTAGACTCTCCTAACGAAGCCAACCCAAGAGCTAGAGCCCATTTAATATAATAGTGTATACATAAAGTCTATATATGTGCATTTAATTTCAGCTCCATCTACAACTCCACTATTGGGATCAGATCTTACTCTTGGCAAACTTACATTCAAATTGATCTAGAAATCACAAGAGGATAGATCAGATAGCTAATAAATATATACGCAAGTTACCCAAACAGCCAAATCTAACCCGTCTCGCTCCGTATTTACCAATATATTTAGTATCCAAATAAATGAACAAAATAATATATATCCCAATTAATATAATGCCTATAAGATTTTATATTTTTCTCTCTATATCCCAATTAATGCCTATAAGATTTATCTACTCATTCCGCTCAAGCAAGAGCTCCGCAAAAAAAAAAAAAAAAAAACCAACATGAGGAGCAGTGGTAGGGGTCGCGTTTGCGCGATGACCATATTTTTTGCATTGCTCTTTGGATGTCTTGCATTGCCTGTGATAGATAATTAGTTAATTTTACTCATAATCTTCTCGTCCTCATGATGTGTCTCATGCTTTGTTTCCTTGCGAAACTGTCATGTATTATATATGTGGCTTGCCATTGAATATTTGAATTTATGAATATATGCGTGCGCTCGTACTGATGACTGCACCTATTGCTGCAATTTGTAGGCCGCAGCAGCAAGAAACTACTGATGGCCGAAGAAACAGTGGGCGCCCTTGCGCCTACAAGTGGCAATGATGCTTCTACAGTGAACGACTCCACTAGTACAGCCTCTTTGGCACGGCTTATCCAAAACGGCTTCACCGGTGAAGTCAAAGCCGGTGAAGTCAGAAAAACTGATTTTTTCTGGCTTCTAATTCATTTTAACCTCGGCTTACAAAACGGCTTCACACTACAGTGCCTCGATTTGCGCAAAATAAATGAAGGCAAAGTCGGCATAAGCCATGCCAAAGAGGCCCTATATCAGGCGATGGGAGCGAGATTCGTCTGATATTCTGCGCTATTAAATACATGTGTTTTCACGGCAATTGCTACTGCTGCCAACCGGAGGACTATTGTTTCAAGACGCACAAAGAATGCCAGGCACATTGCCCCGCCTGCAACCCTGTCTGCCCTCGGCCTGGAGCGGGCAACAGCAAGCTAGCTAGCGCATGAAGAATTAATTGAGCAAACGATCGACCGAGCGTTGTAAACCTAATTAATAATTGTTCAAAACATGCTTTGAGATCGCATGGGATAATTTTTTTTTCTAGGCCATGTCTTAGTCGTCCATTCGTCTTATTTGACCTTGTGAGTTCTGCCCGCGCCTGCCTCCTTTTTGGGTCTGCCACTACCGAAAACAGTAAAATTGTCGAGTGACTGAGGGTTTGCCGAGTGTATTTCATTGGACACTCGGCAAATCTCCTGTTTACCAAGTGTTTTTAATTCGACACTCGGCAAACATATAGCACTCGGCAAAACCCAACTTTACCGAGTGCCTAATAAAAAACACCCGGCAAACTACACCGAAACACTCGGCAAACACGGACACTCGGCAAAGTATAGGCACGTGCGCTGTGCGTGCGGCGCCCATGTGACGGCCGTTGGGTGCGCCGCCCTGCCGTTAGAACTTTGCCGAGTGTCCATTAGAGACACTCGGCAAAGCCAAGGTTTGCCATGTGTTTTTGGTTGACACTCGACAACCTGATATTTTTGCCGAGTGTTTTTGTTTGACACTCGGCAAAATGATGTTGTTGCCGAGTGTTTTTATTGACACTCGGTAAAATAAAAAAATTCCTCTCCTGCCCTCCAAACCTTTTCTACTCTCCACATACAACATGTGGTACTACATGTTAAAATTTGGCATATTTCTCGATCTGCTTGCTATATTTAATTAATTTATTGCATTTAGAGGAATTTTTTGGTTTAAGTCAAATTTGAACTGCAAGTGATTCAAATAATGGAATAAATTGAGTGGAGAAATCATATTCATGTTATTGAGTCCATTTTGGGGGCTTACTCGGGAAATAAAAACAATTTTCGAACATTTTGTTCAGGAAACACAACCACGAACGTGTGGCCGAATGGTTTTTAAATTTTAAAAAAAGCAAACGGAGTCTGAAAATCACGAGATTTGTCAAAATCTCATGATATCATACGTGGAGACTGTGGAAAAAAGTTGAGAAGGTTTCGCACAATTTGTCACGTACGAACTTTACAAACCGAAGTATCTCCGAAGAAGAATCGTAGCGTTGAGAATGATCCGGTAAGATTTGGAGTCAAAGTGACGGTTGAATTGAGGTTTGACTTCAAAAGTTTTTGTATAGGCAATAGACAACATAGATTGGTTCATGTCAAATTTTGGTAATTTTTCGGATCCGTTTGATAATTTTAATTTATTAACTGCAATTATAGAATTTTAATTGATATAAATTGAATTTGAGCTATAACTCCATGAAATAATGGATTAATATTCGTAGAAAAATCAAATATGCATTGTTGAGTGAATTTGACAAGGTATTTTTAAATTACATCGTAACAAATTTAGTAGAACACGCTACGAAGAAGGAGGACGGTGGAGCATGAAATATCGATTTATTTTGCTGAGTGTTTTATACCTGACACTCGGCGAAAATAACAGTTGTCGAGTGTCATATAGGGGACACTCGGCAACTTCGTCGACCGGCCCCACTGCACAGTATCGGGTCATAATTAAAATTAAAAATAATAATGCCGAGTGCCCCAGATCTTGGCACTCGACATACTCCTTCATGTGCCCCCAGCGGTTAGCACCCCCGGCCCTCACCCTCACGCACACAACACACCCTTCACACACACGCCGCACCGCACGCCGCCACCCCCCGCCGCCTCCCCGCCCCACCGCGCCCCGCCACCGGCGCGGCATCGCTGCCCCGCCCTCGGCGCCCTGCCCCTCCGGTTTGGGGGAAGGAGGATAGTTACAGACAAGTAAGTGCCTTAATAATCGGGATTTACAGGTGTAAGTTTTTTGTTTAGTTGGTGTATGTGCATTATGTATCTCTCTGCTGTATAGTGAGCAGTACTCCCTTCGTAGCTTCTTTTCTATCACACACACTGGCGCTTGATGCTGTTAGATCAGATGATGGATGGTGTTAAGGAGCCAGTGATGTTATTTATCAAATCATGTCACTGAACAAATCAATGTGAACCAACAACCATGCACTGTGCTTGATTTTAAATCAATGTGAACCAACAAGCATGCACTGTGCTTGATTTTGTTTGCCACGTTATAGTGAATCCCTGTTTGTTGACTGTTAGCGTCGTCTGCATGTATGCTGTTTCTGGTGGTGTCGTGTTGTGACCCTCCCGAGATGAGCGATACCTCTTGAGAGACGTCCGATAATTCGACCCTCTAGAAAAAAGTAAGTAACTTTAGATGTTCTCAATAATTTTTCGTTTAATACGTTGAAAATTACAATGGAAACTAATAATTTATCTTAATTACTTAGACAGGGGTTAGATTAAGGTCAGTGGGGGTGATCACAACCGCAAGGTCAACGGCATCCTTGACCTTTTGTGCAGGCTACACTTCCCTGGCTTAGTGTAGTTCTGCGAAGAGCTGCAGCCGGCCTACACATGGGACCACTACGTCACCGCCCTCGACGTCGTTGATCATGACGGCAGGGTACTCCCCAACAAGGCGGAGCGGGTGAAGGGCAAGCTGTGGGTAAATATTTCTCACACTACATTGCTCAATACATTACATTCACTAGACATTCTTGAAGTAATGAGTGTATACATCGCGTCTATATACAGGACTTCTACAGATGCCAGGAGGGGTACGAGGCCAAGGCGGCCTCCATCTCTGAAGAAGCCGCCAAGAAGCTCGTGAAGGACATGCACTACGAGGCGCGCGTCCAGGCCATCATCGGCTACTATGCTCAACATAGAGGGATGAATGTTAAAAAAGAAGAGGCAAGAACAATGAACCTGACCCGGGAATAATTCTTGCAGGTAAATATAGAACATTAATACTTATTTTTTATGAGATTAATTATGCTTAATTTCATTTTTTTCATATGTCATACACTTGATCACGTAGGTGCCTCCATACTGGTGCGCCCAGCATACCCAGTGCTGGGAATACATGGTGGACAAGTGGTTGGAGCCCAGGTGGGTGGAGACGCACAACGCTTGTCGGGACCGGCGTTTGCTGATGCCACGTGCATCACACCATTAAGGCAGCCTGAGCCTCGACGAATACAGGGAAAAATGGGTACGCGAATTCATTTCTTTATTCTAACGCTCAATTCTGCATAATTTCTAATCATTTTGCTTTTTTGCCGCAGTCGTCGTCACATGATGGCCAGCCTTGCTCCCAATTCAAGACATGGGTTCTGTCCAAAAAGGGCAAGGCGACGACAAACATCGACTTCAACCCGGAGGACCCGCCCGAGGCGTACAACGATCCCAGCATCCACAGCCGCATCAGTGAGTACACAGCGATGGCAAGGCAGGTTCATGGGCCACAGTTTGATCCGAGCACCGAGGATCTTGATGGAGAAATCGTGATGAGGGTGGGAGAAGGCAAGAAGCATGGCTGGTACTGGATTGGCGACAGTACACTCGACACGGCCTCTACTCCCACTCTCTCCCAGATCCGAGCAAGGAGCATGAGCTCGAGCCCGGCGATACGCCCACGGCCAATCGCTACACAGTTCCAGATGGAGGCTCTTTGGGTTATTTATGTTTTATTCATCATTCATTGATTGTTACGTACTTTAGCTTTGCATTGTAACATTGGGATGAAATATTATAGGCCCAGGTGGAAGCAGAAATGAAGCAATGGGAGGAGATGGAGGCGAGGATGGAAGAGAGGATTCAACAGAGGATAGAGAAAGAAAATCGGTTGAGGATGGACCAAATGTTCTAATACATGCAGAATTTTGCATCGAGTATGGGTCAACCTTTGCCACCGCCACCGATGTTATTCCCTTCACCTCAGCCACCCACAACTACTCCTGTGAGTCACTTGATACCTTATACTACAGACTGAATACTTTGACTTAGAGAACTTTAGATGTTAGCCTCAAGACCCGGACTTAGACAATTGGGGTGCTGCATGCTTGCTCATCATCACACAAAAGCATGATCCAAATGGAATGCATGCTAGCTTTGCTAGAAGCTGGACCAGCTAGCTAGCTATGCTGATATAGCTCATGAGTCATGATGCAAGAGTCAATGCTAGCTTTTTGTGACTAGAGAGTATACATACTACTGGCCTGGTTAACAAACAAAAAAATAGTCTAGTAATTTAGTACCTGGATCTAGATGGCATGATGGTGAGAGGAGGAAGTGTTGGGTGGACAGCTGGTTGGGATCTGCTGACCATCTTCAGACAAAGCAGCTGAAGCAGCAGCAGCAGATGGTGGCAGCAGGAAACATGCTGCAAGTGCCTCGTGCCTCAGCGCTACCGTCATGTTGACCTTGGCCATCTCTACCAGATCTCCCAGTTGGTATGCAGTGCTGCTACCGCTGCTCCTGCTGCTGCTGCCGTTCCTTGGGATCACCATTGCTGTGAAGATTGTCAGGCACAGGAACAGCAGGAACCCTATCAAATGCCTGCCAGCAGAATAGATCGATGTCAGGTAAATATATACCTGCAGTGCAGGAATTATTGTCTGAAGAATATCAACTTATTAGGGACTTACGACCAGACATTACTGTCAGATAAAAATGAATTAAATTGTAGAAATCCAGATGAGGGGAGTGGAATATAATGAGGGACTTACGACCAAACATTAAGGGTCTCGTTGTGGATGGAGAAGATGCTGAGGATGGTCTCCTTCATCGGCACTGTTGTAGTAGTCATGCCTGCAGCACAAATTATTTAAGAGAAAATTTTAGCAAAAAACTAGCAACTCATGCTTGACATTAATTTCAGTAAGGGAGAAGCATTTTGCTTTCCTCCATGTATGGCTCCCTGAATTAGAATATGCTTATCAGTAAACAAATCTGTACCGGGAAAAGGTAAAGTGGTTTGATTACATAGCATTCAGTCTGAGCTAGGTGGTTCAAAGAGTTCTAGGAATTTACACTAGGTACCTGTATTTAGGTTTGCTTGGGGGTTCTACCACTGGCGGTGTATTCTCCATATTTGCGGCATCCTCCTTGTCCTCAACAGTAGCAGCCACAGGAGCCTCAACCTTCTTTACTGGTGCCTGGCTAGATTCCTCTGGACACATAAACCAAACAACAGGGCAGATAGTATGAGATGATTGAAGTGAAACATAATTATTCTCCAGTACACAAGGTTGCTACAAACATTTCTTAGGCAAGGTAGCTAATTAGACACATATCATTAGAAAATAGCATGCGCCACATTGCCTGATGCATAGGAAGAACCCAACTCAAGAGTAGCCTTTGCAATTTGGTATTCTTCAAGCTTAATGCATGCAGCACTGTAAACAAGAAATAATGTAGTACATAGATAAAAATGAGCAGAGGGAATTATGGGAGTGTTAATCTATTATCATTTTCCTGCAACTTAAAAAGGAAGCTAACACTGTTTTGAATACTTCTCTTTTGTGAAGAATTAATCGGCGGCATCAAATAATCAGTCTCAAGACCCGGATTTATCACAGAGATTCCAAGGGCCTCCGCAGTGATTACATTTGCATTTGTGGCTTATTGTGACTTAGTTGTGACTTGTGATGATGGTTTATTGTAAATTGTGATGATGGTTTATTGTGACTTGTGATGATGGTTTATTGTGAATTATGATGATGGTTTATTATGCCTGTGACATATAATTATGCCTGTGATGATGTTTTATTGCGAATTGTGATGGTTTATTGTGAATTAAGAGGGGTCCGTTATACGTGACAGATTAGTAAAAAGGGGGGGTCTTGGTCGCTTTGCCGAGTGTAACACTCGGCAAAGAGAGGAGTTGCCGAGTGTCAAGGAAAAACACTCGGCGAAGAGGCCATTTTCTGTTATCTGGGAACCTTCTGTGCCGGGTGTATTCTAATGGACACTCGGCAAAGTGACCATAAAATCTGGTCGTTGCGCGCTTGTTTGCCGAGTGTTTTGAGCGTGACACTCGGCAATGTGTCTAAACTTTGCCGAGTGTTATGGCCCTGACACTTGGCAAAGTTTCTAAACTTTGCTGAGTGTTTTGGTCTTGACACTCGTCAAAGTTTAGAAACTATGCCGAGTGTTTTGGGCTTGACACTCGGCAAATTTGAGAAACTTTGTCGAGTGTTTTAGTACTAACACTCGGCAAACTTGAGAAACTTTGCCGAGTGTTTTTCTGTCGTGCACTCGGCAAAATCGCCATCACCATGCCATCCCGTTAACATTTTTTTGCTGAGAGTTTATTTTTGCCAAGTGTTTATTGACACTCGGCAAACTAGTTGTCGAGTGCTCGATAAAAAACACTCGGCAAACTACTGTTTGTCGACAAATTAATGCCGTGTGTTGTATGCCGAGTGTTACACTCGGCAAAGCATTTGCCGAGTGTTTTTGGGTCTTTGCTGAGTGCCCTTGGCACTCGGCAAAGCTACTGTATCCCATAGTATGCGGCTGCGGCTGGCCAGGTGGCGGCCAGCTCGCGTCTGCCTAGGTTGCTGCTGCCAGGGCCATGGCCTCCCGCAGTGGGGCCACGACGGTGCTGGCGCTGGTGGCCGGCGTCATCATGCTTTGGCGGCCGCGGTACGCAGATTTGGCATCCAGGGATGCCCGTGGCCGTTGAAAGGTCCTAATACGGCTAGGGGGGTGAATAGCCTAAATCTATAAATCAACTAGAGCAATTTGATTAGTATAACAAATAGCGAAATGCAAACTTGCTCTAGCTCTACAAGGGTTGCAAGCCACCTATCCAACAATTCTAGTTGCTATGATCACTAAACACACAATTTGCTATGTCACTACTCACTAAGAGCTCTCACACTTGCTACACTAAAGAGCTCCACTAGATGAACTTAAACTACAAAGCAAGCTCTCAATTCTAGTTATACTAAAGAGCTTACTACAACTAGTTTGCAAGAATATAAATGAGTGAGTAGGGTGATTATACCGTCGTGTAGAGGAGTAAACCAATCACAAGATGAATACTAAATCAATTGCCGGGAGAATACCAAAGGGCAAGAGACAACCAATTTTCTCCTGAGGTTCACGTGCTTGCCAACATGCTACGTCCTCGTTGTGTCGACCAACACTTGGTGGTTTGGCGGCTAAGAGGTGTTGCACGAACCTCGTTCACACAATTGGACACCGCAAGAACCTACCCACAAGTGAGGTAACTCAATGACATGAGCAATCCACTAGAGTTACCTTTCGGCGCTCCGCCGGGGAAGGTACAAATCCCCTCACAATCACCGAAGATGACCACGAACAATCACCAACTCATGTCAATCCTCCTCCGCTGCTCCAAGCCATCTAGGTGGTGGCAACCACCAAGAGCAACAAGTAAATCCCGCAGCAAAACATGAACACCAAGTGCCTCTAGATGCAATCACTCAAGCAATGCACTTGATTCTCCCCCAATCTGACAAAGATGATGAATCAATGATGAAGATGAGTGAGAGAACTTTTGCTAAGCTCATAAGGTTGTTATGTCAATACAAATGGCCAAGAGAGTGAGCTAGAGCTGGCCATGGGGCTTAAATAGAAGCCCCCACGAAATAGAGTCATTGTACCCCTTTACTGGGCACAACACGGGGTGACCGGACGCTCCGGTCATATTGACCGGATGCTCTGGTCATATTGACCGGACGCTGGTCCTCAGCGTCCGGTCGTGCGATGCACGCCACGTGTCCCCTCTTTACTGGGCACAACCCATGCTAGACTTAGTGATCAAACATGTTGTCAATTGAGCTTCTCTAGCATTAAAATCAATCAAGTATAGATTCTCATATCTAAATCCTTTGAAAATCAAGTTAGAGCCATCTACACTTATGATCTCTACATCATCCACACCAAATATGCACTTGAAACCAAGATCACACAATTGAGGTACCGATAATAGATTGAAGTTCAAGCTCTCTACTAGTAGCACATTGGAGATGCTCAAGTCATTGGATATTGCAATCTTACCAAGCCCTTTGACCTTGCCTTTGCCATTGTCACCAAATGTGATACTATCAATCCCATTGCTCTTGTTTTCATTGATTGAATTGAACATTCTTGGATCACCGGTCATGTGTTGTGTGCACCCACTATCAAGTACCCAATGCCTTCCTCCGGCTTTATAATTGACCTACAAAAGAAGATCAATTCTTTTTAGGTACCCAAACTTGCTTGGGTCCTTGAAGGTTAGTTACCAAGGTCTTTGGTACCCAAATGGCCTTCTTCTTTGGGCCCACAATTGGTGTACCAATGAACTTAGCCTTCACACCATTGGCACCCTTAAAAAGCATGTAACAAGAATCAAATTTAATTGAGGATACATTAGGTAGCTTGTTCTTGTTAATCTTGCAATATTGCTCTACATGCCCAACTTGCTTGCATCTATTGCAAAACCGACCATTGCCCTTTACAAAGCTAACTTTGGGAGTAACAAAGGACGCCTTGCCTTTCTTGAGGGTATAGCCTAATCCCTCTTTGTTGAGAGAAAACCTTTGGCTACCCAAGCACTTTAGCAAGCGGGCATCTCCACCATAGGCATTGCCTAAGACACGAGTGAGCTCATTCACCTCCTTCTTGAGGGTCTCATTTTCTACCATTAGTGAGACATCACAAGTGAGACCATCACTTAAAGGTGAAGTAGAAGTAGTAGTGCTACAAGAAGTGTTAGTGGGAGCAACTACAATGGGCTTATAAGAAGATTCATCAATAAGATCACATGTTAGTCCCACATCACAGACATGATCACTTGCTCCTTCTTGGCTTCCTCCTTCTTGACTTGCTCGATGAGAGAGGAGTGAGCCTTTTCAAGCTTAGAGTAAGCTTTGCCGAGCTTCTCATGGGCTTCCATTAGCCTCTCATGAGTGGCATTGAGCTCATCAAGGGATTGCTCAAGAAATTTGACTTTCTTGTTCAATTCCTTGCACTCCTTTCTCTTCATCTCAAAGCAAGTATGCACTTGCTCACACATGTCCATAAGCTCCTCCTTGGAGTACTCCTCATCATCATCATCACTCCTACAAGCATCACTTTCACATTGATCATCATCACTCACATCATATTTTACCTTAGTAGGATTTGTCATGAGGCATGTCGATGGAGTGTCGAAGATGGAGGGCTTGTTGTTGATGGTGATGCTTGCTAGTGCTTTCTTGATAGATTTCTTGCCATCATCACTAGAGTCATCACTATCTGAAGAGCCATCACTATCCCAAGTGACCACATAGCCTCCACCCTTCTTCTTTTGAAAGGTCATCCTCTTCTCCTTCTTTTCCTTCTTGTCCTTCTTGTGATTCTTCTTCTCATCCTCATCATTGTCACTATTGTAGGGACAATCTGCTACAACATGATTGGGGCTCTTGCAATTATAGCATCTTCTCACATATTATTTGCTTTTGGTGTGATCTCTTCTCTTTCTTGCACCATAGCCCTTCTTTTTCATAAATTTGCCCATCTTGCGCACAAATATAGCCATGGCTTCATCATCAATGTCACTAAGATCCTCATCATCACTTGATTCTTTCTTGAACTTGCCCTTATTCTTGGATGATGAGCTAGCCTTGAATGCTACACTTTTCTTCTTCTTGTCTTCGTCTTCCTTCTTATCATCCTTGTCAACCCCTTCCCTTTCCACACGGTATGTCTCTTATGTCATGACATCACCTAGTACTTGGTTAGGGGTAATCTCCTTCAATCCTCCCCTTATGATAAGCAATCTCAACATCTCAAATCTTGGAGGTAGGCACATCAAGAACCGATGAGAGACATAATCATTCTTGATCTTCTCTCCCAAAGCCTTCAAGTCATTGACAGTTACTTGCAACCGATGGAACATCTCCGGAATGCTCTCATCATCCTTCATCTTGAAGCTTGTCAACTTATCCTTGAGGATGTACAACTTGGCACTCTTCACCGCCGGTGTGCCCTCATATGTTTCCTCCAATCTTCTCCATACCTCATTAGCACTTTCACAATTCTTGATTTGCTCAAACACCTTGGAATCAATGGCATTGTATATGGTGTTGAGAGCCATTGTATTACATTGCTTGTTGGTCTTGTCTAGGTTGGTGGGATTGTCGGGATCAATGATAGCATAGTCATTCTCGATCACATCCCATACTTGATCATTGATTGAACCAAGATACAACCTCATATTTCTCTTCCAATAATCATAGCATGTGCCATCAAAGAACGGTGGTTTGCCCCCCCACATGGTTGAACACAACTTGAGCCATAATTTGACACCGAGGTTGTTAAGCCTTCAATCAAATGGTGACTACAGCTCTGATACCACTTGAAATGTCCTAATATGGCTGGAGGGGGGTGAATAGCCTATTTAAAAATCTACAAATCAACTAGAGCAATTTGATTAGTATAACAAATAGCGAAATACAAACTTGCTCTAGCTCTACAAGGGTTGCAAGCCACCTATCCAATAATTCTAGTTGCTATGATCACTAAACACATAATCTGCTATGTCACTACTCACTAAGAGCTCTCACACTTATTACACTAAAGACCTCCACTAGATGAACTTAAACTACAAAGCAAGCTCTCAATTCTAGTTACACTAAAGAGCTTGCTACAACTAGTTTGTAAGAATATAAATGAGAGAGTAGGGTGATTATACTGTCATGTAGAGGAGTAAACCAATCACAAGATGAATACTAAATCAATCGTCGGGAGAATACCAAAGGGCAAGAGACAACCAATTTTTCTCCCGAGGTTCACGTGCTTACCAACACGCTACGTCCTCGTTGTGTCGACCAACACTTGGTTGTTCGGCGGCTAAGAGGTGTTGCATGAACCCCATCCACACAATTGGACACCACAAGAACGTACCCACAAGTGAGGTAACTCAATGACATGAGCAATCCACTAGAGTTACCTTTCGGCGCTCCGCCGGGGAAGGTACAAATCTCCTCACAGTCACCAGAGATGGTCATGAACAATCACCAACTTGTGCCAATCCTCCTCCGCTGCTCCAAGCCGTCTAGGTGGTGGCAACCACCAAGAGCAACAAGCAAATCCCACAGCAAAACATGAACACCAAGTGCCTCTAGATGCAATCACTCAAGCAATGCACTTGGATTCTCTCCCAATGTCACAAAGATGATGAATCAATGATAGAGATGAGTGGGAGAACTTTTGCTAAGCTCACAAGGTTGTTATGTCAATGCAAATAGCCAAGAGAGTGAGGTAGAGCTGGCCATGGGGCTTAAATAGAAGCTCCCATGAAATAGAGTCGTTGTACCCCTTTACTAGGCACAACACGGGGTGATCGGACACTCCGGTCATATTGACCGGACGCTGGTCCTCAGCGTTCAGTCGTGCGATGCACACCACGTGTCCCCTCTTTTCAAATACTAAGCGCCCGATCCCAACGGTCAAGTGATGACCGGACGCGCTGCTGCGAAGTGACCGGACACTGGACCTTAGCATTCGGTCATTTCCAGTAAGCATCTAGAAGCAAGAAATCATGATCGGACGCGTCCGGTCATGCTCGACCGGACACACCCAGTGTCCGTTCACACAATGTCATCATACGTTAGACTGACTGGACTCAGGCCCTGAGCGTCTGGTCAGTTTTCGTGTCAGCGTCCGGTCATGAGACCAAAACAGCGCGCCCTCTGCTGCTACTGACCAGGCGCACCGGTCCAACTGAGACCAGCGTCCGGTCACTCACAGTGACCTCCGTCTTTTTTGTATAGGGTGCCGGTGGCACCGTCGGACTGTTCGCACTCTACGGGTAGACACTCCACCGGTGAAGTTTGTAACCCTTGCTCAAATGTGCCAACCACCAAGTGTATCACCTTGTGCACATGTGTTAGCATATTTTCACAAATGTTTTCAAGGGAGTTAGCACTCCACTAGATCCTAAATGCAAATGCAATGAGTTAGAGCATCTAGTGGCACTTTGATAACCGTATTTCGATACGAGTTTCACCCCTCTTAATAGCACATCTATCGATCCTAAATGTGATCACACTCTCTAAATGTCTCGATCACTTAAAACAAAATGGCTCCTACCACTTATGCCTTTGCCTTGAGCCTTTTGTTTTTCTCTTTCTTCTTTTCAAGTCCAAGCGCTTGATCATCACCATTATCATGTCATGATCTTCATTTACTCCACCACTTGGAATGTGCCATCTATCTCATAATCACTTTGATAAACTAGGTTAGCACTTAGGGTTTAATCAATTCACCAAAACCAAACTAGAGCTTTCAGCCAACAGGCTTCTGCTGGCTCTATGGTGGTGTGGAGGCTGTTGCGGTCATGGTGCCCGTGCTAGCAGCTTCGGCCCTTTGTCATTGGTGTCGCCGCTATGGGTGCTATAGGTGGCTTGCTCTAGTGGATGTACAGTAGCTTGGTGAAAACCATGCCTGGCTCCTACGAGCCGGCGGCGGTGGCGCAGCCTATGCCATCTACCTTCTTGGAAGCGTCATCGAAGCTCATGTCCATTGGGGTAGGCTGAAGTCAAAAGATAGACCTACTCGTGTGCTTCTACCAACATTGTTGGCGTCTGCCGATGTCAAGGTCCTTCCTAAAGGCATCGTTGGAGCACTATTGCAACCCATCTCCCGCTACTCTCGCCAGAGTCGCTCCTTCATGTGTTGTGCCTGTATGTGCTTCAATCTTGTCTTCGCTATGGTCTGTCCAGCCTACTTGCTATTGCCACCGTCGATTGGTTCTTCGCAGTGGATACTTTGCCGCTGTTACTTTGATGGATACTTTGCCGACGTTGCTGCTCGGGCAGATACTTTGCCACTAACATGGCTTCGGGTGCCATCCTCATGGCAACCGCTGAGGGTGTGATGGCCCCCTATTGCGGATACTTTGTTATGTTCACTTTGGTGGATATTTTGCCACCGTGTCTCGTCCTTCTTGGTGGATGCTTTACCACCACGGTTACATCTCTTCGCTGTGCTGGCACCCTTGCATTGATGTATTTTCCTTTGCAGGTCTGGTCGGTTAGGTTTATGGTGGAGGGCTTCCCCCTAAATAACGTCTTTTCTTTCTGTTCTATTGTGTTTAGGTTCCTAATAACTACTTCCTTTGTGGTTCTGTAACCAGCACTTTATGAGTTCTTCCCTAGCTGCGTTGTGTAAGCAGTTCTTTCGGCACTCCTTAATGAAATACGTGTGAAGTTATGTTCTCGAAAAAATCTTATAGGAGTAATATCTATTTCAAAGCCATGCATCTTAATTATAGAAGTGCTATTTTCATGATGACAAGCATGTTGATATCAAAAACAAACTTTCAAGAAGGCCTTCTTCTTTTTCTTTGCTATATATACGGGCTAGAAGTCCACAATGTTCCTGGCCCAGAAGTTCCAAAGAAGCCGGATGATGAGTACGTAGCACGAGTGGTTAGGCTAGTTTCAGTAGGAGTTTCATCAAAATTTCATTTACATTTAATAAGCTACCACATAAGCACTTTTGATGATATGGCAATGTTTTTAAAAAGAGAGAAGAAGTGAATTTTATGGGGATGAAACTCTCTTGGCATGATTACCAACTCTCTAGAGTCATGAAATTAAATGTCTATGAAACCATAGAATGAAACTCTCCATCAAGAGTGTGTGTTTCATCCATGTTTTATTTCATTCTATGACATGATAGTCTTGGAAACAACACCATAAAACTCTCCATTGAGATTAGCCTTAGAACTTCGTGCGCGGTGAGACCGAGGCATCCACTCGCCTTTTGCTTTGCTTCCATCAACCGCGATCCATGGAGACCCAAGCAAAACGAAGCATCCGCCCTACCTCGCTCCCTAGAACTCGGCCGCATCCGCATGTATGAATCTGTATATTTTCTTTAGGATAGGAAAATAGGGACCGGTTTCCCCTACTGATGAATTTTATTAAAAGGCATACTAAGGGCATCCGCAATGGGTGACTATGGGGGTATGGCCCCTGGTATCCTTAAGACAAGACATGGGCCGCACCATCAGAGGTGGCCCAGCCCACAAGATCAAGGCGTGCACGGCGCTTCTCGGCGTGCACCGCAAGATATTGTATAGTACCAAATAGGATACTTTACTTGTAACCCTACCCCTCCAGAGTATATAAGAAGAGGCAGGGGTCCCCTAGCAGACAATGACATACAGATCTATCTACTACATCTCACTACAATACACCAAAGACACAGGACGTAGGGTATTACGTCGATCAGACAGCCCGAACCTGTCTAAATCGCTATCTCTGCGCCTTGTGTCACCATCTGGTTCCTGATTACGCGCACCTCCACCGACAAATCTACCATCGTGGGATACCCCTCGGTGGACTGCCGAGCATATTCTATCGATAGTTAGCGCGCCAGGTAGGGGTGTGTGCGCTGATCTATGGCGAACCAGATGGCGTACCTCAAGACCAATGTCGTTTACGGCAACTCATCATGCTGCGATGGCCTCCTTCAACATCTACGACGAATTGGCGGCAACATTCAACATCGTGCACGGCAGCCATCATCAAATCCATCTACAACGGCGACAAAAGAAGACTCTCGAGGATCGACGTTCCTGCCAGGATTAACGTTCGCCGTTGTTTCCAGCACTCGACGTCCCACCGTTAACCGAAAATCCATCATCAAGAATGAGAACATGAAGATGTAAATAGATCAGACAACATGCAGCAGCATGCAAACCGGTTAGAACTTGGCTTCTTGCATGTACATGTATCTGCATGCATGCATCGCTCAGATACAGGAAGATGCATGTGTGTATTACGTCAAGATCCAACACTGTGCCGACGTATGGGAAGGAGTACAAATCCGCAGCGGCAACAACTCTCAAAGATCAAGACCTCAACGTCATCATGGCTCCGACGCAAGCTTGACTACAACTACAACTCCACATGCCCATCCGACTGCATCGAGCCATCAAGCGAACTGTCCGAGCCATCAAGCGAGCCGCTATGCGAGCTGCCCGCATCGACGACCAGATAACGCCATACGTCGCCAACTAGACTTTCTGTCTAAAGTTAAGTCACGCTTTAATATTCTTCTAAATATTCTCCAATCTCCGTATATCGCTATAATGTTTCTCTGAGCTGTTTTCTCCATATTTGCTCTCCAAATGATTTTCCGAACCCTCGAACAGTCACGTTGATGCTCGGACGCCTCCAGAGACGGCCCGGTCTCTGGCTCCTCCCTACACGTGCTACGGGCTCCGCGCTCTGCGTTATGGGTGGTCGGCAGTGGCTCCTTGGTCACGCCTGTTCCTCCTACACATGCACGAGCTCCGCGCTCTGTGTTATGGTAAATGGGCTAGCTAGGGCTGGAGACTCAGCTACACACTAACTGGTCGGGCGGTTTATATTAAATATAAATATATCTTCACGTCAACTGATCACCGAACTGCATACGCCGTTTCATCACCATTGCTGATTTTTCTCCGGAGTTTATTTATTTGTACATCATGTACTACCCGTTCTATATATTTGTATTGCAGGATCATCGTCCAGGTGATCGGACCATCTGGTGCTCGGACTTCTCCACCGATCAACTAGTCGGACCGCTTGGTTCATGGACTCCGTCACCGACCAGTTGATTGAACTGTTTGCCAGTTGCTTCTACTCAATGCTCACTTCGCCGCCGACTAGTTGACCAGACTGTTCGTCGCTCGTGCTTCATCGCTAGCTACGACGGTTACTCCTCGACCCTCAGATTCTTCATGCTCGAGGACTAAGTGGGCACACTTCACCCCACTTCACCTTGCGGACATCGCTAGCTACGTCAGGAACTCCTCGCTGCTCGGACATTGCCAGGTACGCCGGGGAACTCCTCGCTGCCCGGACGTCGCCAGCTGCGCCGAGGACTCCTCAGTGCTCGGACATCGCTAACTATGTTGGGAACTCCTCGCTGCTCGGACATCGCCAGCTGCGTCGGGAACTCCTCGGTGCTCAGACATCGCCGCCTACACCGGGGACTCCTCGGTGCTCGGACATCGTCAGCTACGCCAGAGACTCCTCGGTGCTCGGACATCGCCAGCTGCGCCAAGGACTTCTCAGTGCTCAGACATCGCCAACGACGCCGGGGACTCCTCACTCCTCGGCGCTCGGACATCGCCCGGGACTCCTCGCTCTTCGGCGCTCGAACATCGCCAGCGACGCCGGGGACTCCTCGTTCTTCGGTGCTCAGACATCGCCAGCGACGCCGAGGACTCCTCGCTCCTCAGTACTCGGACATCGCCAGCGACGCCGGGGACTCCTCGCTCCTCGGTGCTCAGACATCGCCAGCGACGCCGACGACTCCTCGCTCCTCAGTCAGCGACGCCAGGGATTCCTCGCTCCTCGGTGCTCGGACATCGCCAGCAATGCCGGGGGCTCCTCGCTCCTCGGTGCTCGGACATCGCCAGCGACGCTGGGGCCTCCTCGCTCCTCGGTGCTCGGACATCGCCAGCGATGCCGGGGGCTCCTCGCTCCTCGGTGCTCAGACATCGCCAGCGATGTCGGGGGATCCTCGCTCCTCGGTGCTCAGACATCGCCAGCGACGCCGAGGGCTCCTCGCTCCTTGGTGCTTGGACATCGCCAGCGACGCCGGGGACTCCTCGCTCCTCGGTGCTCGAACATCACCAGCGACGCTGGGACTCCTCGCTCCTGGGTTCTCGGACATCGCCAGCGACACCGAGGACTCCTCGCTCCTCGGGGCTCGGACATCGCCAGCGACGCTGGGGACTCCTCGCTCTTCGGCGCTCAGACATCGCCAGCGACACCGAGAACTCCTCGGTGCTTCCTTGCTGCTCGGATCTTGCTACTTCTCATCGGTGTGCTATCAAGCAGCTCTATGCTGTTTGGATCAGGGTGCTGGTCTTGGGCAGCACGTCTGGGGTCTTGATACGCGCATGTTAGACGACGTCGGCAAGCTTTCAGACTTCTTTTTCTTTGACCCTGCTACAAATTCATTCTTCATCTTCTAGCAGGCTCGGGGACTAAGTGGGCACACTTCACCTTGCGGTGAATGTGCTTTTCGAGGCTACGCTCAGGGACTGGCTGCCTGCTCTACGTCACCTACTGTCAGGCTTAGGGACTAGCTGTGGGGGTATGGCCCCCGGTATCCTCAAGACAAGACATGGGCCGCACCATCAGAGGTGGCCCAGCCCACAAGATCAAGGCGTGCACGGCGCCGCTCGGCGTGCACCGCAAGATATTGTATAGTACCAAATAGGATACTTTACTTGTAACCCTACCCCTCCAGAGTATATAAGGAGAGGTAGGGGTCCCCTAGCAGACAACGACATATAGATCTATCTACTGCATCTCAATATAATACACCAAAGACACAGGACATAGGGTATTACGTCGATCAGACGGCCCGAACCTGTCTAAATCGCTGTCTTTGCGCCTTGTGTCACCATCTGGTTCCTGATTATGCGCACCTCCACCGACAAATCTACCATCACGGGATACCCCTCGGTGGACTGCCGAGCATATTCTATCGACAGTGACTTATAAGCTAGCTTTAAACATTTTTTCATATTTTAATAGAAGAGATAGAAAAGATAGCTCTTGATCAAGAGCTAGGCTCATACACACATTTCAAGATCATGTGAGAGTGTCATATGGGGCTATCCATGTTATGAGCTATATGCTAAGAGTTAGAACTATTGAAGTTGTCTTAGAGCTAGTAACTAGCTTATATCATTGCGGGTGCCCTAAAGGTTACACAAACAAAGAGAAGAGAAAAAGATTAAGTAAATAATTATACAAGGACGTCTATCTCCTAGCCATCTTATCTTATCTTAGTATTACTAATTAGAGGTCCCAACATAAGCACAACGTTAATTCTCATTAGACACACTAGGAAAAAGATAAATCCTAGAAATTTTCACAGTAATAAAAAACATCTGGCCTTTGATTCGGTAGTCTCTAATCATCACCAGTGATAATAGCCATTGGATCTATCGTAGTTTATCAAAAAAATTACCCACCACTCCCGTTATAAAATCTTACTATTACTAATTAGAGGTCCCAACGGAAACACCAAGTTAATTCTCGCCAAACTCGCTAGAAAAAAGATAAGTCCTAAAATTCTCACATAATTAGGAATATCTGGCCTTTAATTTGGTAGTGTCTAATCATCATCACTAATAATAGCCATTGGATCTATTGTAGTTTATTAAAAAATTACCCACCAGTGCCAATGAAAAATACATAAAATAACCCCCTAATTTGCATGTAAATTACCCACATCTGCCATTATAAAAGATAATTCAAAATAACCGCATATATTTGTATGTAAATTACCCATACCTTCGTTATAAAAAATAATTCAAAGTAACCACCTAAATTTGCATCTAAATTACCCACTTTGGCCATTATGAACATAATTTAAAATAACCCACTATGTCTAAATTGCCTAGTTTTGTTATTATGAAAGATAATTTAAAATAATCCTCTAACTTTGTATCTAAATTACCCACATCTAATATTACAAAAGATAATTTAAAATACCTGCTAACGATTTTATAAATTATCCACGTTTATCATTATGAAAGATAATGTAAAGTATATTGATGCAATTAATTAGTAGGCCGCAGCAGCAAGCTACCGAGGGCCGGAGTTGCTACCAACACATCAAGTGGCAATACTGATGCTTCTACAGTGAACTCCACTAGGAGTGCATCAGGCGATGAGGGCAAGGTTTACCTTATATTCTGCACATACAAGGCGGACGCGGCAAGCTGTTTCAAGACGCACAAAGAATGCCAGGACCATTGCCCCGCCTGCAACCCTGTCTGCTCGCAGCCTGCTGGAGTGGCGCCGTCAACAGCTAGCGCATGAAGAAATTATACCAAGATGTTGTACTTGTACTCCTATCCTAATAATTGTTTAGAACATGCATCGAGATTGTATAGGTTATTTGTTTCTAGGCCATCTAGTCATCCATTCTTCTTTGTGCTTGTTTGGTCTGCTAGCTCTCTGTTGTTAGATTCTGCTGCTCGATCAAGTGTGTCTTTGTTTTCATGTTAGATACTTGGATTGGATGTTGATCATCAGCACTGAGCAGTGTATGTGTACGTTGGGTTTTTGTTGTTGTTGTTGTTGTGGATGCCTTCAATTTTTGTTGAACAACAACTATTTCTCTCCACGGACCACGGTTATCTACCGCTGACTCGCACAACATGCATAGGGCGCGATTATCTTATAAGATCTCTTTCAAAGCCTTGCATCTAGGACAACTCTAGCTGGTTTGTGGGCCGGGGCGGCCGGCCCAGTGTCTCACACAACACGTTGTAATTGCGTTGTACGAACGAAAAAGTCCACATTACCTCCCTTCACTTTTACGAAAGCCTGTTTTTCCTCTCTGAACTCTAAAACCGGATAAACCACCTTCCAGAACTTTTAAAACCGTTCGTTTTACCTCCATGACCGGTTATAAGCGGTTTTCAAAGGCGGTTTTGTCTTTTTCTTTTCTATTTATTTGGGCTGAATCTTTGAAAAATCATAGTAAATCACAAAAAATTATAAAATAAAAAATTCAATTTTATTGGACTCCACATTAGTAGAAGTAGATCTACACAGTGAACATATAATATGGTATGTTTTAGTATAATTTTTTTGTGGTAGCTTTAAATATATGATTTTCTGTAATTAATTTATAGCTGCAGTTTCTATGGTCCAATTGTAGTGAAATTTTTATAATGGACTAGTTATTGTATGCTTGAACTGTAGTATAAATTTCTATAACTAATTTATACATGATCTAATGAGTATGAATTTTTTACTACAGTTCAGGCATACAATAATTAGCCCACCATAAAAATTTCACCACAACTGACCATAGAAACTGCAACTATAAATTAATTATAGAAAAGCATAGATCTAAAGCTACAGCAAAAAAATTATACTAAAACATACAATATTATATGTTCACTGTATAGATATACTTACGTTGAGTCCAACAAAATTGAATTTTCTATTTTATGATTTTTTTTATTTACTATGATTTTTTAAAGATTTAGCCAAAATAAATAAAAAAAAGAAAAAGACAAAACCGTCTATGCAAATCGCTTATAACCGGTCAGAGAGGTAAAACGAACGATTTTAAAAGTTTAGAGAGGTGGTTTACCCGATTTTAGAGTTAAGAAGAAAAAACAGACGTAAAAGTTGAGGGATGTTACTTGGACTTTTTCCTTGTCTGAACTCTAGCTGGTTTGTAGGCCGGGGCAGCCGGCCCGGTGTCTCACACACGACACGTTGTCATCGCGTTTGGGGTGGCATGCAAGATTCTTGGGTCCAAACCGGCTGTAAGTTTACAGCCCGTTTCTCCTCTCTCTCCTCCCCTCTCCTCCACCTCAATATTTAGTCAGCTTAGAGCCTGTTATTACATAAAAAGGTTCGGTACCAAATAAAGAACAAAAACATTAAGAACACTCTCGGTACAGAAACCAAAGTAGTTTTTTATGTGTATCAATTATACTACCAGATAAGCAATTTTACTACTATAGCTACAATCTTTACAGGTGGTTAGCGTCTATAGAGACAACTCCGAACCAGAGCCGTCTTTAAAAATTATTTTTTAGTGATGGCTCGAAATACAGTCACCTCTACATATCGTTGTCCAAAACTCACAAATGTGGTCCTGAAAAACCAAAAAGAAATTAATCCGAGGAGACCTCACCAGAAAGCCGCATATGCACATCTCAAATCTAGGCCCAAAATAGCAAAAAAATTAATCTAGGAAGATCCACATCTACAACTTTGGTTTTGGTCGTTTCTTTATCCGAGGTCGTTTGAAAATTTAAAATTTCAAACGTGAGAAATTCAAATATAATTTTTATAGGATTAATAATTTAAAATGAAAAGGTTGTCAACTATAAAGTTATATAACTCTTCAAAAGTATAATTTTGGTTTTGGTGGTTTCTTCATCTGGGTCTCGTTTGAAAAATTTTAAAATTTTGAAGGAAAAAAAAAATCAAAATTTACTGTGCTGCTCCAACTTTTAGACACGTCTCTAGATCTAGACACCTCTACAAATTATTTTTTAGAGGCGGTGGAAAATAAAGCCGCCTCTAAAAATAGGGGTATCTGTTCGGACACCTCTACAGATACCCCTATTTTTAGAGGTGCCACCAATTGCTCAGTGCTTAGCTTCATTAGTGAAGCAGTTTTTGTTAGCTTTGGCTTGAAAAGTAGCTCTGCTGGTAGAGTTGAAACGGTTTTGGTAAACCGTTTGATAAAACAACTTCTTCTTGTATGCAAAATATTGAAGTGTCCATAATACCCTTGTCTTTTTATTTTTATTGTTCCTCCTTTTCTCTTCTCTCTTTCGTTTCCTTATCCGCTCACGCAATCCCTGCCACACGTGTGCACCACGCCACATCACGTCTTATGGTTGAGAGGGTTATATAGACTTTTTAATATGCCACATCAATAAAACCACCCTCAAAACCGCATAAGGGGGTTATTTATACGGTTTTCAATAGTTTAAAGGGTAAAATAATTGGTTTTATAGGTGAGGGGTGAAGTAGATAACCATCAAGGGGTTAAGTAGACTTTTTCCTTATGTCACAGTGTTACTTTGTCACAGCTAATCTTCTTTCTTTATAGTGTATATGCAAATGCTAATTAAATTTTATTGTCGGGCTCATAAACCCGGGGTCCCTCGGGGACCGGCTTCCGCGCCAAGGCTCGGCCCAAACAGACAGCACGCAACTCATGGGCTGGCCCAAGAATCTAAAACAACAGGCCGAAAGGGCGGTCCAGTCACCGACTGGAAGGTCTGGCCGAAGAGGAACAACGCCCGCTCGTCGACTACTTTGGCCCACCTCTCCGACCGGAGCGCTCACTTCGGACTCCAGCCGCCTCCGGACGGCCTCTCCGATCGGAAGGCCTGGCCCAAGCATTGCTTCCGACTCCGACCGCATCTCCGACCGGGGTTCGCAGAAACCCTGCTCACCGCTCTTCTCCGACTGGCGCAACCAGAGCTGACTGGGGCTATCCGACCGGGGACGCCCGCTCGGAAAGGACCAGGGGACAAACGAAAAAAGCAAACCAGGGCGCACAAGTCAAACCACGATACCAGGGACCATACCCTGTATGCCTGCAGGAATAGTACTATGCAACCGCCCTGACACAAACAGTATTGTAGGCGCTGACTTTTCCCTCTACAGTATTGTGGGCGCCATTAACTCCCATACGGTAAGGCCCCCCACATGCCTCTGGGCATCGATAGTGTTGTGGGCGCTGGGATTTACCATACCAGGTGAACGTGGTGAGACTCCTCACATGCCTCTAGGCATCAACAGTATTTGCAGGTGCCGACATCTGCCATTCCTGAAGAAGGCAACGCAACCTCCCACATGCATCTGACATTCTACAGTGACATAAACAGTGTTGTGAGCACCTACCATTATCTTGTACCCGCCGGCATGGGCAACAAAGCTCAGTAGCGTACGTACGCTCACCCTCTCACTTGTAAAGCCATCCCCTTTATCTATAAAAGGGGATGCGCTCCCTCCAACATAAAAAGAGGCCTCTTAGTTAATCAACATCGATAAAGTTCACTAGCTCACAACCACAGAACCGCCGGGTTCGGACCTCAAGCACACGCTTAAACACTTAGCTCATAGCGTAGCTCCTGTCGCTCTTGGCCCTTCCGACCAGAGCTGATCGGACCTCTTGTACACCCCAGCTTTCACCTTCTTGTTTGTAACCCCACGGCAAACTTCGAGCACCTGGGCTCAGGAATAAAGTCACTGACCGACTCAAACTGGACATAGGGCACGTTGCCTGGATCAGTATAAACCCTGTGTCATTGAGTGCTAGGCCACCTCCGATCACAACGTATGGCAAAACTACAAATATTTACTAGTTTGTCACTTTTTGTACCGACAGTTGGCGCCGTTCGTGGGGAAGACGATGTACGTTCAACACTTTTTGGTCATCGGATGACCTACTTTTCCGCCACCCTCGCCATGGTGGGCTCAGGCGATACGATTCGCTTTGGCTCACTGGAGTTTCCTGCACTCTCACCTGTTGGGATATGGGTTCCACCTGTGTTTGAGTCATCCCAGGCCTTCCTCTTCGGAAGCCTAGACTTCGTCGCCGACCGGCTCGGCGTACTACGCCTCCATGAGGAGACATTCGTTCCGCCACCCGTCAGAGGGGCGCCCTCCGTCAACTCTAGGACGCATGACTTCGACGACGCAGCATCTGCGCTTCATTCCGAGCAAACTCTCTGCTCAAACCCCACTATAAGTAATATGCATACTGTTATTTATTCTTTATTTACTATCTCCCACCGATCATCCGGAGGGACTGTATCACAGACACCACAAACACCGTACGATCGGTTCCCCTACGGCCTCGCGTCCTCCGTGGATGCGTACGCTCGGGGGCTCCGAAGGATGTCGGCGCCATCCCCCTCGCATCTGAATTTGTGGGAATGGCAGGCTATGCTCCTACCGCTTTCCACGAACTCCCGGATGACGAGGGCGAGAGCGATGGTTCCAGCATCGGTGACGTGCCGGGGCCCATGTGCGGGGCCCTCATGTCTACGCAAGCGCACGCTAAGGAATTGTGACAACGGCGGTAGAACCAGTTGCCGCCTACGCCGGCGCAGTCGGTACAACACGTTGCGCCCCATGCGCATGGCCCGGCGGGTGGCACTCGGGGTCGCGCCCGTCAGGTCCAACATGACATCATGAATGAGGGGAATGATCTTTCACAATTCGCTCGGGCTGGCTAGAACATCGCTGCTATGGCAATGCTTCAGCGCGGCGTTCCCAAGCCCATCGACCCCAGGAGCGGACAGTCCACCGGAACCTCTGGGTTCTAGTAGAAGCCACCGCCGTTCAACAGGTGGAAAGCTCCATGTCGTGACTCCAACTCACGCCCTCTCTCCCCACTGGGGGAACAGGGACGCGCCAGATGGATAGCTCCATTCGCTCGCCACTACAGCCGTCAGGTGTGGCTCAGGGGGCGGCAGCCACACCACGGTCCAACCTAGCGCCTGCTCCATGCCGACCATCGGTACACGATCGGCCCGATCCACAACAGGACGCTCGTAGCATCGTCAGCAACCGGCATCGGGCCTGACACGATAATGATGTCCACCGTATGGCGGCAGGCGACATGGTTCTTGGCCGAACCATCGAGGGGAGCGGTGAAATGCACCCTAGGCGCGGTCGCCGGCCAGACGACCGGAGCCCTAGCCCTGAGGGCCTAGGACCACGGGCCTTCAGCCGGCGTATCCAGAGAGCACCGTTCCCACATTGTCCAAATACACCGGGGAGACAAACCCAGGCATTTGGCTCGAAGATTTCCGGCTCGCCTGTCAGGCCAGAGGAGTGGATGATGACTATTTCATCATTCAGTATCTTCCCATTTACATGGGGGAACATGTTCGGGCATGGCTTGAATTCCTCCAGCACAACAGCATCCGTGACTGGGCGGACCTCAAGAGGGTCTTCGTCAGAAATTTTGAGGGGACATATGTCCGCCCTGGAAACTCCTGGGACCTCAAGAGCTGCCAGTAGGAGCCCAGCGAGTCCCTATGGGATTACATCTGTAGGTTCTCCTAATGATGCAACTCCTTCCCTGATGTCGTCGATGTAGACGTCATCGGCGCATTCCTCTCTGGAACGAACTGCGAGCCCCTGATCCACAAGCTTGGCTGCCTGAAACCCTGTACCACTCGTGACATGCTCGACGTCACCACTAACCACGCCTCTAGTGAGGAGGTGGTCGGAGCGGTCTTCAACGGAGGCCGGGACAAAGGCAAGGCCAAGCGCGTGGACCAAGACGAGGGCCCCTCCACATAGAGGGGCAAGAAGAACAAAAAGGATCGGCGCCGATCGGACAACACCACGATGGTCGCCATGGTTGATCGCATAGGCAAGCAGCCCCAACAGGGGCTTCCTAACCACTTCAACAAACTCATGGACAGTCTATGCACCAACCACGCCTACCCCGTCAAACACCTCTACAAGGACTGCGAGCTCCTCAAATGTTTCCTCCGACAGGCCGGCGGGCCAAAGGAGGGAGACGACAAAGAGGCGGCAGCCAAGAAAGGAGGCACGGTAGGCAAGGACGGAGACGGTTTCCCCGATGCTGATGAATGCATCATGATCTTCGGTGGATCTAACGCCATCTGGTCCAAGCGATAGCACAAGGTTCGCTATAGAGACGGCCATCCCCTCCTTCCTCAGCTGGTTGGAATCTCTGATCACCTTCAATCAGAGGGACCATCCCTCCCATGTCATGAGACCAGGACGCTACCCGCTCGTCATCAACCCCATCGTCCACAAGAAGCGCCTTACCAAGGTGCTGATGGACGGAGGCAGCGGCCTCAACATCCTATACATCGACACCCTTGATGCCATGTGCATCCCCCTATCGCAGCTCTGCCTGGCGGGCTCCCCCTTCCACGAGGTAATCCTAGGAGCACAAGCATACCCGCTCGGACAGATTGATCTGCCCATCACGTTCGGCAGCCGGGCCAACTTCCGCTCGAAGGTCCTCACCTTCGAGGTGGTGGACTTTCTAGGGTCCTACCACATCATCTTGGGGCGGCCATGCTATGCAAGATTCATGGCAATCCCCAACTACACCTACCTCAAGCTGAAGATGTCGGGACCGAACGGCGTCATCACCGTGAGTAGCGCCTTTTTGCATGCCTTCGCGTGTGACCACGAGCACTACGAGCTCGCTACTGCGATCGTCAACTCGTTCGAGCTCCCGTGGCTCGGGGAATCCTTGGCCCCGGCAGTCCTAGACTGCAACAAACCAACCTCCTCGGTGGCCTTCCATCCGCTTGAGGAAACCAAGGAGGTGGGAATCGACCCCGCCAACCCAACCAAGATGGTTTGGATCGGGACACAGCTCCTGGCCAAATAGGAATACGAGCTCGTTGACTTCCTACGCGACAATCATGATGTCTTCGCATGGCAGCCTTCTAACATGTCGGGCATACCACGAGAGGTCACCGAGCACGCACTGCGCCTTATCCTGGGCTCAAAGCCCACCAAGCAGCGCCTGTGTTGCTTTGACGATGAGAGGCATAGGGCCATAGGCGAAGAGATCGCCAAACTCCTGGCAGCCGAATTCATCAGAGAGGTATTCCACTCTGACTGGCTTGCCAATCCCGTTCTTGTCAAAAAGAAGACCGAGAAGTGGAGAATGTGCGTTGATTATACTGGACTCAACAAAGCGTGTCCAAAGGATCACTTTCCTTTGCCGCACATAGACCAGATAGTCGACTCCACCTCGGGTTGTGAGATTCTCTCCTTTCTGGATGCCTACTCAGGCTATCACCAGATCACGATGAAAGAATCCGATCAGCTCGTAACCTCATTCATCACCCCATATGGTTCGTACTGCTACGTGACCATGCCTTTTGCCCTGAAGAACACTGGCGCCACCTACCAAAGGTGCATGCAGCAATGCTTCACCGACCAAATCAACCCGCTCGATCAGCCTGATCAAGCCGAGCGGCCGAAACCAACAATCGCCATCTATGTTGATGATATAGTGGTCAAAACAGCTCAAGCTTGCGACCTAATCGCAAACTTGGCCGCGACATTCGTGAACCTCCAAAGGTTCAACATCAAGCTGAATCCCAAAAAATGTGTTTTTGGGGTTCCGAAGGGGAAGCTGCTTGGATACATCATGTCCGAGCGCGGCATCGAGGCCAACCCCGAAAAGATCACGGCCATCTCCAATATGGGCCCCATACGCAACATCAAGGGCGTACAAAGGCTCACCAACTGTCTGGCTGCCCTAAGCCACTTCATCTCCTGGCTCGGCGAATGGGAGATGCCACTCTACAAGCTCCTCAAAAGGACGGACGCCTTCATCTAGACTAAGGAAGCCTAGTAGGCTCTAGAAAGCCTTAAAGCGTCCCTGATGTCAGCCCCAATCCTCGTCGCTCCCGAACGTGGAGAACCCCTCCTCCTTTACGTCGTGGCAAGCAACCATGTGGTGAGTGCCGCCCTGGTCGTCGAAAGGGAAGAGCCGAGACACCAGCTCAAGGTACAATGACCCATATACTTCGTCGGAGAGGTACTTACCGACCCCAAGGTCTGGTACCCCTAGGTGCAGAAACTCCTATATGCCATGCTAGTTGTGGTCGTCACTTCATACCCACTCAGAGACATCATCCGCAACTGCGACGCCGCAGGGTGAATCTCCAAGTGGGCACTCGAACTCATGGGCCATGACATTAGGTATACCCCTCGCACCGCTATTAAGTCTCAGGCTCTTGCGGATTTTGTCACCGAATGGATGGAGGTCCAGCTACCGACCCCAGATGTTACCCACGAGTACTGGACAATGTACTTCGATGGGTCCGTAATGGCGCCCGGCTCGGGGGCTGGAGTAGTTCTGATCTCCCTAGATGGAAGTAGGCTCCGCTACGCTATCCGCCTCCACTTTTTAGCTTCAAACAACACCGCGGAATACGAGGCCCTTATTAACGGACTACGCAACGCCATTTAGCTCAGTGCTACGTGACTCTACGTTCACGACGACTCAGAACTAGTCGTTGATCAGGTCATGAAAGAGTCCTCCTACAAAAGCCCCCTCATGATAGCATGCTGCCAAGAGGTGTGCAAGCTCAAGGACAAATTCTAGGGTATCGAGCTACATCACCTCCCTCAAAGGGACAACGATGCTGCCAATTTCCTTGCAAAATTGGCCGCCAGGCGGGATCCATCCCCGAGCGGGGTCTTCATCAACGACGTCCATGAGCCGTCCGCCCACATCCTGGAAAGTCTGATCCAAACACACCCCGACACCCAGCCGACGCTTGGGGGCTCCGGCCCCAACGCCAAGCCAGCGCTCGGGGGCTCCGATCCTAGTACCTCTATGACGATGTCACCCATGAACGTCGCCGTATTGGCACTCGATCAAACCGATTGGCGAGTACCGCTACTCGCCTACCTCCTCGAGGAGTATCTCCTACCCAAAAGGACCGAAGCCCGATAGATCGCTCGATGCGCCAAGACTTTCATCGTGCTCAGTGATGAGCTCTACAAATAGAGTCCATCAAGGGTACTCATGAAGTGTATCCCCACCAACCAGGGGAGGTAGCTCCTCCTCGAGGTCCACACTAGGATTTGCGGGCATCATGCGGCCCTAAGGTCGCTGGTCAGAAAAGCCTTTCGCCAAGGTTTTTACTGGCCCACCGCGCTACAAGATGCAGAGGATGTCATTCGTAGGTGTAAAGGATGCCAGTTCTACGCTCGGTAAACCCATTTGCCGGCATAAGAGCTCCAAACCATCCCCATCACTTGGCCATTCACGGTCTAGGGCCTCAACATGGTGGGACCCTCAAAAAGGGCCTAGGCGGTTTCACTCACCTACTCATAGCAGTCGACAAGTTCACCAAGTGGATAGAGGCCAAGCCCATCACCAACATCTGCTCGGAGGAGGCAGTCAAATTCTTCCTCGACATCATCTATCGGTTCAACATTCCTAACCATATCATCACTGACCATGGGTGTAACTTCACCAAAAAGAAATTCCTAGACTTCAGCAATGGATATGGCATCAGGAATGACTGGGCTTCGGTCGGACATCCACGAACTAACGGTCAGGTCGAACGTGCCAATGGCATGGTCCTCCAAGGACTTAAGTCACGCATCTTCGACCGACTCAACAAGTACGCCCGGCGATGGGTTGTAGAGGTCCCAGCGATCCTCTGGAGCCTAAGAACGACCCCAAACCGATCGACAGGGTTCACACCCTTCTTCTTGGCCTACGGAGCTAAGGCAGTATTGCCTTCTGACCTCGACCATGGCACCCCAAGAGTGAAGGCTTTCGACCGTGATCGAGCCACGGAGGCTCAACAAGACGCAGTCGACCTGCTCAAAGAGGCCCGCGAGACGACCATCATCCGCTCCGCTCACTACCAACAAACCCTCCGTAGGTACCACGAAAGGAAGATCAGAGGGAGGATACTCGAAGTCGGTGATCTCGCACTCCGGAGGACCCAATCGACGAAGGAAAAATACAAGCTCTCTCCACCATGGGAAGGGCCCTATACGGTGACCGAAGTAATCCAACCGGGTGCCTACCGACTGGAGGACAACAACGGCAATGTTCTCACCAACACTTGGAACATTGAACAGCTATGTCATTTTTCTTCCCCTAAGTTTCAGTCTTACCATTATTTACTTAGCGTATGCTCCTATAAAAGCACCCTGACCTGAACACTTTTCGGCCTGGGGTGCTCGGGGGGCTCCACTAGGGTACACTACTACCTCTCTGTTTTGTTTACCATCATATGGTGAAATTCCTTCCTACCCAACCAAAAGGGTAGTTTGTTCCTTTAAATTGCCTTACATAACTTTGCTTTAAAAACATTCAGGCCGATCGCACCCCGCCTTTCCCAATGGTTACGAGCAGCCGAGCCTCACGAGCCATGCCCCGGGCTCCTAAGGTCGCAACCTACAGGACAAACGGGCAGATACGAGAGGGAAGAAATAAAAAACAAAATTATGCTAAGGAAAAACTAAGGAACAAAAGGGGAACAAGCTTCCCCGAACGGAGTGACTCCATCATAGAAAATGAAACCAACCGTAGTCATTAAGCACACAGAATCGTTTACACAGGGGCTCCCCCATGAACTCAAACTATTACTTTTTCTACTACTACAAATACTACTGCAGCCGCTCAATGACATCGCCTGAACGCCAAAGGAGAAACCACGGCACACGACATCGGACATAACCACAACCGCTGGTGCCCCATCCGGTTCCGCTCCCTCGACTTCGGCGAGCGCAACAGGTACCTCAAGGGACCCGCTCGGTTTTGCTCCCTCGACTTTAGCAAGCGCAACGGGTACCTCAAGGGCGTCGCACCCTTAGATGCTCAGTAGAAGAGCATGGAGCTCCTGACCTTCTCATGCAGTCGTGGCAGCTCCTGGGTAGGGGCGCTGCTACCGAGGTATGGCTACCATGGCTGGAAGAAATCTCATCAAACTTTATGAACTGGCCAACCTGAGCAGCTGTAGGCACGGAACCCTCCACTGGCATGATCCGGAGCAACTTCCCCTCCGACAAAGCTCGCCCGATGAAGATCCACCGGAGAAAATCCACACACGGCTCCATCCCAAGAAGGCCTCACAGATTAATCTAGCATCGCCCGTGGCAGTCTCTAGTTCGACATCATGCTCCGGGTTCACGAAAGGATCTGTAAGTCCTCCCCCTAGCTCACCCTCTCTCTCACTTAGGAACCACCGTGGCATACAGGCACTCTCGGTGAGAAAGAAGAAGGAGGAGAGACAATAGTTGGAGAATAGGCAAAGGACTGCGACAAAGAGCCCTCTCCCTCCCCCTATTTAAGAAAGAAACGCGGTAGCCAAAGAAGGGCAAAAGATCAGAGTGCAAAACTCTCCCCCTTCCCCCATTCAATGTGGATGGGAAATGATGGGACACACCCTGACCGAAGGGACGCGCACTGATCGATGGAATGACGCCGGGTCAAACGAAATGCTGCCTGGCGAGACAAAACATGGCATGGGTATGATCCACCACTATTGCACGATCGGGCATGAAAACCAAAGCGTCACCACACGCACGTAGCTCACCGCATCCCCAGGCGGGACTTGGAAAAACCCAAAACAGGATCTCCGCTGGGAGAGACCATCGGGCTTCCTAAGTTGATCGAATGGCTCAAAGAGACACACCAAGACACAGGTAGGAAGCGAAGGGATGCCCCATGTAGGCCATGCTGACTCTGTCACGAACGACGAGCATGGGTCCCGATCGGACATTTCTGACTGAAGCTCTCCAAAACCCCATCACTCAAGACATCAAGGTGAACACTACCAACCCCCTCTATTTCTTTATAATCATTTCATACATCCATACGCGCATTCATTCCATACGCCTGTGCCTCCCGGAGGATTCAGGCCCTGAACCGCCCGGGGGCTCAGGAACTAAGCATAGCACATGCAGCGAAATGCACCACAACGCTCTGTTTTGCATCACGAAACGGTAGTTGCCTCATTCGACATGAGCAACAACATAGCCAGGGGAGAAAAACATAGATGAGCCCCGTGCGGCCCTCTCCCAGTCTAGCAGACTAGGTCATCTCAACCTTCTCGTTCGATCCTAAACCTCTCACCCAGCCCACAGAATCTCCATTGAGGGGAGGCCATTAGGCCACCCGGGTCGGTCTCTGAAACGACCCAGGCATCTACCAGGTTGTAGGTAAAGGAGCAGTGGAATGTCATAAGAGGGCTATGCCGACCCGGTCATGAACGACGGACCTAGATTCCGCTCGATCATACCCGTTAGCGAACTCACCGAGCGCGCCACTCGAGCCCGAGCGATCGGGACAAGCGACAAAACTCAGCCCCTCCGGTTGTGAGGAACCAAGGATGGGGTAACGCACACAACTCACACCGACCCCTACTAAGGCCTAGCAAGGCTCGGGGGCTCAAGACATAAAAAGCCTGGGTCTACGACCCCGATCTTGCCCCATCCGACTATGCTCCGACTGCACCTGGGTCTATGACCTCGATCTCGCCCCATCCGGCTACGCTCCGACTATGCTCCAAACACCTGGGTCTGTGACCCCGATCTCGCCCCATCCAGCTACGCTCCGACTGCGCTCCAAACACCTAGATCTGCGACCCTGATCTTGCCCCATCCGGCTACGCTCCGACTGCGCTCCAAACACCCGGGTCTGTGACCCCGATCTCGCCCCATCTGGCTACGCTCTAACTGCGCTCCAAAAAGTACCTGGGTCTATGACCCTAATCTTGCCCCATTAGGATCCACGAGCACCGCCCTGTCGCCTCGCCTGATCCCAAAACTAACAAACTAACTGCCTTGACTTCATGGGCTGCACCGAGGCCAGGGTCCACAAGCACTGCCTTGTCGCTTTGCCTAAAACTAATGAACTAACTGCCTCGCTAGATCCCACGGCGCACACCGACGCCAGGATCTATGAGCTTCGTCTCATCCGATCCCCAACCAACTAAATGCCTCGGCTGCACAACGATGCCTTGGTTAAACAAACTCTGTCCCAACTAAAAACGTGCACACACGCCCGCTATCGAACACCCCCCAGACGGTTCTGCCCGAACCGCCTGGGGGCTTGGGGGCTACACCCACGGGTGCGCTCGTGCGCACCCGTTGACAAAATAGAAACCTCCCCCACTGACAATACAGAAAACCCCCTAGACGGTTCTGCCCGAACCACCCGGGGGCTCGAGGGCTACACCCGCGGGTGCGCTCGCGTGCACCCGCCATCAAGATAAAAATCCCCCGGATGATTCTGCCTGAATCGCCCAGGGGCTCGGGGGCTCCTGTCGGGTTCATAAACCCGGGGTCCCTCGGGGACCGGCTTCCGTGCCAAGGCTCAGCCCAAACAAACAGCACGCAACTCATGGGCCGGCCTAAGAATCTAAAACAACAGGCCGAAAGGGCGGTCCAGTCACCGACCGGAAGGTCTGGCCGAAGAGGAACAGCGCCCGCTCGGCGACTACTTCGGCCCACCTCTCTGACCGGAGCGCTAACTTCGAACTCCAGACACCTCCGGACAGCCTCTCCGATCGGAAGGCCTGGCCCCAAGCACTGCTTCTGACTCTGACCTGCATCTCCGACCGGGGTTCACAAAAACCCTGCTCACCGCTCTTCTCTGACTGGCGCAACTAGAGCCGACTGGGGCCATCCGACCGGAGACGCCCGCTCAGAAAGGACCAGGGGACAGACGGAGAAAGTAAGCCAGGGCGCACAAGTCAAACCACGATACTAGGGACCATACCCTGTACGCCTATAGGAACAGTACTCTACAACCACCCTGACACATAGTATTGTAGGCGCCGACTTTTCCCACTACAGTATTGTGGGCGCCATTAACTCCCATACGGTAAGGCCCCCACATGCCTCTAGGCATCAATAGTGTTGTGGGCGCCTGGATTTACCATACTAGGTGAACGTGGTGAGACTCCTCACATGCCTCTAGGCATCAACAGTATTTGTAGGTGCCGACATCTGCCATTCCTGAAGAAGGCAACGCAACCTCCAACATGCATCTAACATTCTACAGTGACATCAACAGTGTTCTAGGCGCCTACCATTATCTTGTACCCGCTGGCATGGGCAACTGAAAGGTCCTAATATGGCTAGAGGGGGGGTGAATAGCCTATTTAAAATTCTACAAATCAACTAGAGCAATTTGATTAGTAAGACAAATAGCGAAATGCAAACTTGCTCTAGCTCTACGAGGGTTGCAAGCCACCTATCCAATAATTCTAGTTGCAATGATTACTAGACACACAACTTGCTATGATACTACTCACTAAGAGCTCTCAATCTTGCTACACTAAAGAGCTCCACTAGATGAACTTAAATAACAAATCAAGCTCTCAATTCTAATTACACTAAAGAGCTTGCCACAACTAGTTTGCAAGAATATAAAAGAGTGAGTAGGGTGATTATACCGCCGTATAGAGGGATGAACCAATCACAAGATGAAGATGAAATCAATCACCGAGAGAATACCAAAGGGCAAGAGACAACCAATTTTCTCCCGAGGTTCACGTGCTTGCCAACACGCTACGTCCCCATTGTGTCGACCAACACTTGGTGGTTCGGTGGCTAAGAGGTGTTGCACAAACCTTGTCCACACAATTGGACACCACAAGAACCTACCCTCAAGTGAGGTAACTCAATGACACGAGCAATTTACTAGAGTTACCTTTCGGCACTCCGCCGGGGAAGGTACAACTCCCCTCACAATCACCGGAGACAGCCACGAACAATCACCAACTCATGCCGATCCTCCACTGCTACACCGAGCCGTCTAGGTGGTGGCAACCACCAAGAGTAACAAGCGAAATCCGCAGCGCAACACGAATACCAAGTGCCTCTAGATGCAATCACTCAAGCAATGCACTTGGATTCTCTCCCAATCTCATAAAGATGATGAATCAATGATGGAGATGAGTGGGAGGACTTTGGCTAAGCTCACAAGGTTGCTATGTTAATGAAAATGTGCAAGAGAATGAGCTTGAGCCGGCCATGGGGCTTAAATAGAAGCCCCCACGAAATAGAGCCATTGGGCTCCTCACTGCACTGAACACGGGCTGACCGGACGCTCCGGTCATATTGACCGGACGCTGGACCTCAACGTCCGGTCGTGCGATGTGCGCCACGTGTCATCGGCTTCAAACGCCGATCGCCCGATTTCAACGGTCAAGTGATGACCGAACGCGTCAGTTAGAAAGTGACCAGACGCTAGAGCTCAGCGTCCGGTCGTTTCTAGTAAGGTTCCAAACGCGAATTTTCACGACCGGACGCGTCTGGTCATGCCCGACCGAACGCACCCAGCGTCCGGTCACTCAATGTCTCCTCAGTGCGCCTAACGTCAGCGTACGTTAGCACTGACCGGACGCACCCTGCCAGCGTCCGGTCGCAGAGCGACCCAGTGTCCGGTCGTTTGACCGACGCCAGCGTCTTCGCTGTAACACCTGACCGGATGCTCTGGTCCAACCGAGTCTAGCGTCCGGTCACTCTCACTAACCTTCGTCTTTTCTGTCTAGGGCGTCGGTGGCACCATCGGACTATCCGCACTCTACGGGCGGACACTCCACCGGTGGAGTTTCTTACCCTTGCACCCAAACTTCACCACCCTTGATTAAATGTGCCAACCACCAAGTGTATCACCTTGTGCACATGTGTTAGCATATTTTCACAAATATTTCCAAGGGTGTTAGCACTCCACTAGATCCTAAATGCATATGTAATGAGTTAGAGCATCTAGTGGCACTTTGATAACTGCATTCCGATACAAGTTTCACTCCTCTTAATAGTACGGCTATCGATCCTAAATGCGATCACACTCACTAAGTGTCTTGATCACCAAAACAAAATGGCTCCTACAATTTATACCTTTGCCTTGAGCCTTTTGTTTTTCTCTTTCTTCTTTTCCAAGTTTAAGCATTTGATCATCACCGTGCCATCACCATTATCATGATCTTTGCCATTGCTTCATCACTTGGAGTAGTGCTACCTATCTCATAATTACTTTGATAAACTAGGTTAGCACTTAGGGTTTCATCAATTAACCAAAACCAAACTAGAGCTTTCATCAACAAAGCTCAGTAGCGTGCGTACCCTCACCCTCTCACTTGTAAAGCCATCCCCTTTATCTATAAAAGGGGATGCGCTCCCTCCAACGTAAAAAAGAGGCCCCTTAGTTAATCAACATCGATCAAGTTCACTAGCTCACAACCATAGAACCACTGGGTCCAGACCTCAAGCACACGCTTGAACACTTAGCTCATATCATAGCTCCTATCGCTCTCGGCCCTTCCGACCAGAGCCGACCGGACCTCTTGTACACCCCATCTTTCTCCTTCTTGTTTGTAACCCCACTGCAAACTTCGAGCACCTGGGCTCAGGAATAAAGTCACTGACCAACTCAAACTGGACGTAGGGCACATTGCCTGAACCAGTATAAACCTTATGTCATTGAGTGCTAGGCCACCTCCGATCACAATGTACGGCAAAACTACAAATATTTACTAGTTGATCACTTTCTGTACCGACATTTATTCTCTATAGAAACTACTATAGGAAACTATGCATTGGGATGGTTGGGTCTAAGTTGCACCTATTGGGTTGTCCATCCACATGGAGAATGATTTTGAGCCCAACAAAGCAACCCAAATATAGGTCACATGCCCAGTTCTTGTGAGTCGTTGATTTCGGTTGGAATCTACGGTGGAGACACTACCAGAAACCTCCAATTTGCCGAGTGTTTTTATGTTTGCTGAGTGTATTCTCTCGGGAACTCGGCAAACAAATTCTTTGCCGAGTGCTATCCTAAAAACACTTGGCAAAAAAAACACTCGGCAAAGAGGGGAGTTTGCCGAGTGTCAAACAAAAAACACGCAGCAAATAGGGGGTTTACCAAGTGTCACAAAAAACACTCGGCAAAAAGGGAGGTTTGCCGAGTCTCCAAAAACAACACTCGGCAAAGCAAAAAAATTAGAAAAAAACCCATCGGCGAGATAAAATCCTGCCCCTCCCCTCCCCAGCCCCACTCCACCTGCACCCACCCCTCCCCTCCCCAGCCCCCCGCACACGCCCTCCTCCTCCCGCACCCTCCCCTCCCCTCCTCCCACACCCGGCCCCTCCATCCCTCCCCTTCTTCTTCCCCGCCGAATCTTTCTTCTTCCCCGCTGGCGGCCCCCTCCCCTCCCCTCCTCCCTTCTTCCCTATCGGATCCGGCCCCTCCCTTCTTCCCCGCAGTGGCGTGGTGCGGTGGAGCTGCCTCTCACCCTCGTGGCGCCTAGATCCATGGTGTGGCGTGGCGTGGCGTGGCCTCTCTCCCTCGCCGGTGCTTAGATCCATGGTGGCAGCGGACAGAGGCGGTGGCCGGTGAGCACGGATCCAGGGCGGGCCGGCCCCCACCAGCGTCGGCGGTGCGGATCCATGGCGGGGCGACCCCCACCCACGGAGGCGGCGGCCAACGCCGGTGCGAGCGGGGTGGCCGGATCCAGCTCCCTCCCTCGTTCTCTCAGCACGGCGACGTGGATCCAGGGCAGAGAAGGTGGCCACGGATCTAGGGCAGGGAAGATGGCCACGCCGTCGCTCAGCATGGTGGTGCGGGCCTAGACTCCCTCCCTCGCTCGGTGGCGGCGCGGATCTAGATCGGTGGCTTCGACAACGACGAACACGGCGGGATCCAGCACGGGAGCGGCAGATCTAGCATGGGAGGACGGCGGGGCCGTGGGGAGGTGGCGCGGCTGCGTCGGGCGTCGTGGGAAGGACGGCGCGGCTACGGGGAGGCGACATGGGTGGTGGTGGAGGTGGTGTCATGGATGGAGGCGGAGCAGGAGGTGGTTGGTGCTTGTTTTTTTTATTTTTTTCAAAAAATGTTTGTCGAGTGTTTTTTGGGCACTTGACAAAGTCTTTGTCGAGCGCCCGACAAAAAACACTCGGCAAAACAGCGTTTGCCGTTAAACCGTTTATCGAGTGTCGTTTGCCAAGTGTAACACTCGGCAAACGGTTTGCCGAGTGTTTTTGGGGCTTCGCCGAGTGCCCCTGGAACTCGGCCAAGCTCCTGTATCTGGTAATGAGATCCATCCTTGGATGGAATAAAAATCACAAAACCTAGCCTCCATTGCTTCAGCTGCTGCTGCTGAGAGGGGGAGGGAGGAGAGAGCAGAACACAAGAACACCACACCGTGAGAGAAGGGGTGGAGAAGAAGAAGCAAATATGTCTAGATTTGGTGGCGATGAACCATTTATCTTCAGCTATTGGAGGCTCAAATGTGGTTGGATTTGCACCAAACTTGGTGAGTTCTTTCCTCACTTATAGTACTTTGATCTATTCATCAGTTGGTTTGAGGATTGGTTGAGTAGAGCACCATATTGGAAAGTTTTTTTTTCAGTTCGGGTTACTACATTTTTAGGACAGAATAGTTTTGGTAGATTGTTTTGGGTGGTGAAATGGTGTCTGCTTGAGATAAACCTTGGTCGATGGTTACGGGCCGGATTCGTGGATCTACATGCCTACCATACTTCATGCACATTGGAGTTGTGGTTTATGAAATATGAATTGATAATCAAGAGGGATAGAATCTGTGAGTTCTGTTTGGTTGTTGTCATTTCTCTTGTTAAAAGGTTGTGGTTATAGTTGATGCCAAGTTTATAATTTGATGAATGTGTTGCTATTGATGTAATCCTGTAGATTCTCTAAAGAAGACTCGTTGTACCCATTGTTGATTATAATGGAAGCTTGGAGTATACCGGTTGGTCCTGTGGTTTTCACTCCTTACCTTGAGGATATTTTCCCCGTAAATTGTTGTGTCTATTATCATGTTATTGCTAATTCCACTATTGATCTGATGGTAGATGTTCTCCTCATGATTCATCACAATACGATGAATTAATTGTGCATTGTTCTTGCCTTTTTACTCCAACAGCACCATCTCTCCTCTAGAAACCACCCGCAGAAACTATGCATCGGGAGTTCCCTAAGCAAACTATACAAGGACATCTAGCCATTGACTTAATAATAAGGTGGTAACTTGGCTTTGCGGGAAACTATACAAGGACGTCTAGCCATTGACTTAGTACTAAGGCGGTAACTTGGCTTTGCTCTCCGTATAACTAGTGCAAACTCTTTTTCGAACAGATGCTTGCAACCATGTACAGAAGGTTGGATGTTGTTTTTCAAAATGTGACTCTTCCAAATAGGCCCAGATGGACTAGCACATAACTACTAGAGTAAAATGCATTGTTAGTTTATCAACTTATCTGTCTATGTCGACTAGGTTCATTAACTTTAATTTTTTATTTCTAGGTCTAAAAACTTTATGAGTAGTGCGGTGTAGGGTCCATACCAATTCACTTGCGATTATATCCTATGCGACATATGTACACCATCACTGCTGAGGTAGATATATGCGACCAAGTGTGGCACACATTGAGGGGCGTGTGGTTGGCTTTTTCACTCCAAACCTCCCTAGGCATCTCCCTCACTTTCATCCTCAACAACCACCCCTCCCCCCATACCGACGGTGGAGAGGGTGTTGGTCCACCCATCCCATTCCTATCCCTGTCATGCTAGCTGTTCGAGGTATCAAGGGTCACTTAACCCACACCATGTTCGCTGGATCGTATCAGCTATGTTTATCAGCCATGATATAGTGTTTTTCTCTCACAACAAAATAGCATCAGTCGGCTTATAAGCCATAGAAACGATCAAGCGAACAGGCCAATCAGTCACTTTTTTCTCGACCGTGCCATGAGGCACGTATTTTATTAAGGAGACCATTCAGTCACTTGATTGCTGCTTATAGTAGTATGCAGGTTTTCGTTTGCACCAAGACATCCAATAATCATATTGATAAGGTGAGCCGACGGGAAAAGAGTAACGTTGATAGGCACAACCCCTCTCCACTCTGCACTCTGCTTCGAGATATCAATGATCGCAACAATCGATCAGACATGGTCTACGGATAGATGAGCTAAATCGTCAAACGTCCGTGAAGCAGATAATATCTTATACACTCTCTTCTTCCTAAGCTAGTAGAGTAGTTAGCTCCAAGTTGGTGAATAGAGTGTAGATTCCAATGAAGAGGAAGGTTAATAAGGCCCATATAATCATAGAGTTTTAATTTCAATGCAGTGTGACAGTACGCTTCTTGTCCTTTCATCTGTTGCCGTGCATATTCTTAAGGATATCACCTGCATGGCTATAATATATATATAACAGAGATATTGGCTACACCAGGTCTGAGCTTCTTCCAGTTAGGTTGCCTTCACCAAAAGATGGCTGCCTGCAAGGCTCCAAAATATTTGGCAAGAAGCAGCCATGAGAGCCACATCAGTAGTAGCATCTAGGAGTAGGTGTTTACTGCTTTTCTTGACTTCATCTGTCTATTTTCTTTAGTTAAAGGAACACACTACTACACACGCTACATGAGACCTACACGTAATACATATACGGTGCTTAAACTTTCTAGCTGACAGATTATATATACGGTGCTTTAGTGTCGAGCTGGTACATATAGTCTGTCAACTAGAAAGTTTCAGTATATATACGCCCTACATGAGCCATTTGGAGGCAGTCTTTACATCCCCTGCTATTTTAATCCCCACATGGTATGTACCAGCTCGACACTAATAAGCGCCTCCAAGTGGCTTCGATTCCCTGCTACGGTTAGGAATGAAAACGGATCGGATACGAACGGATATCGCTGATATTATATTTGTTTTTATATTTCTATTCGGATTCAAATTCGGACACGGATAGCTACCGGATACATATACGAATACGGACTGTCCCGGTTACGGATATGAATAATGTGTATATATCAAATACGGTATGAATCGGATTCAGAGAATATCGGATACAAATATATATTCAGATAACGAGTAAAAGCAACCAAGTTAAATCATTTTATACTTTTACACACTTTATATTATATACAAAGGCAGTGGAACTACACTTTATATTTTTACACACTTTTATTATTTAAAAACCATTTACTAAGCCTAAACCAAGTTAAATCAAGAACTCGGTCATACATGCACCAATGAAGTTGAAATTGTTACCACAGAACAAGCATGACATTAATAGCCTACCACAAAATTTGTATAGCAATTGGAGCAATATAACTGCAGATATGAATTTCACACTAAAAAGCATAGCCAAGCATCTACAACAAAAACTTTTCTACTAAAACCTGTCATATTATGTGTTAACTGCATAGATCTACTTATGTGGAGCTCAACAAAACTGGATTTGCCATTTTTGGAGTTTTCTACGAATTACTCCGCATTTATCAAGTTTTAGCCGATTCAAAGAATAAAGAAAAAAAGGATAACCACTAAAGACATAGTTGCAACTGCAACCCTGAACTTCTATGGAATTAACCCTCAGCACATGAACACTATACAACACTATTCATCTGAGTCTAGATCTTTGCATTGGGAACCCTGGAGAACTTCCATAATCATTTTTCCTCCTTACCTCTCTTCTTCCTCACGAACGGAGCACCGGCGGCCTGTGTATGCGTTGGCTGGCCTGTGTTGTTCAGATAATATCCGACCGGATATATCCGATTTTATTATCTGTATTCGGTATTCGCATAAGGTATTCGTTTTATTATCTGTATTTAAAAAAATATCCAGATATCAGAGTAACTATCAAATAAGTGTTCATATCATTCGGTCCAACGGATGTTGGATAAATATCCGTACAATTTTTATCTCTAGCTACAGTTCACGAAGAAACCAGAGTTGGTGAAATTAAAAATAGAAGCTTCAACAACTTCTAATTCATTTTGAGAAGAGCGATAAAAAATAACTTATTGCTATAGTAGTTGGCGGAGCTAGAGCCCCAACCGGCTAGAGCTTATAAGGGCCAGTTTGACAAGGCACCGACTCCTCCTAAAGGACTTCAACTCTGGCTCCTTTTGTGGAGCAACTTCTCTAATAAAGGTAAAGTTATTTTAGAAAATATTTGGCAAAAATAACTATGCTGACAGTTTTGTTATAATTCGTGCCGTGTTTGTAAACCGGAGCCGGAAGAAGCTACGTTTCTTCGACTCTGCCCGCCCCATAGAAAAAGGGGAAATTCCTTGTGTGCCATTAAAAAATATCGCAATGCTCTGTGTGTCCCTAGAAAAGTTCAGCGGTCTTCAGCGCCATTGCTCCAACTTTTTTGTGCCCTCCATGCCACTGCCGTCAGTTTGGGCTCTAACGCCGTCAAACTGCAGGTGTGAAAAGACAAAAATACCCTTAATTCTAAATATATCATTAATTTTTTTGAGCATCTTAACGACTTCAAATGAAAAAACTCAAAACTAGAAAGTTGTAGATCTCGTCGAGATCTATAATTTTCATATAAAAATTATCTTCATTTAATTCCGCAAAAAAAGATATGATTTTTCTAAGATATATTAATCATATCAAATTGTATTTTTTTGCGGAATTAAATGAAGATAATTTTTATATGAAAATTATAGATCTCGACGAGATATACAACTTTCTAGTTTTGAGTTTTTTCATTTGAAGTCGTTAAGATGCTTAAAAAAATTAATGGCATATTTAGACTTAAGGGTATTTTCGTCTTTTTACACTTGCAGTTTGACGGCGTTAGAGCCTAAACTGACGGCAGTGGTATGGAGGGCATAAAAAAGTTGAAGCAGTGATGCTGAAGACCGCTGAACTTTTCCAAAAATACGCAGAGCATTACGATCTTTTTTTTAACGCCACGCGAGAGATTCCCCCGTAGAAAAACGGCTGTGGCTCCTCGAGGCTTATTCGCCAGAGCTGTTTTTTGAGTGGCCGTCTGACAGCGCTTTGATCAGAGCCGGAGCCACTCCAGAAGCCCTGTGAAAAGAGAGTTTTCACACGCAGTAAGGACTTAGGGTTCAGATCTCAAAAGCATACAATAAGTGAGGAATCAGGAGACGAACCATGATGACAGCTAGTCACCTGCTCTTGGACTGCACTTGACGTCTCAAAGAACGTGGCTTGTATGGGGCAGTCTTCAACGTCCCCCTGGCCTATGAGTGAGGAATCAGTGTCTGTATGGGGCAGTCTTCAATAAGTGAGGAATCAGTGTCTGTATGGGGCAGTCTTCAACGTCCCCCTGGCCTATAGTTTACAATAAGTGAGGAATCAGTGTCTGTATGGGGCAGTCTTCAACGTCCCCCTGGCCTATAAAATACATACACAAGAACGTGGCTTGTTGAAAAGAGCAAGACTCTGTCTGGCCAACTTCCAGTGATAGGCACATTACTAAAACAGAAAATGGAGCAGGCTGGTGAGATGGGGGAGATTGGACGAGAAGCTCGCCATGAAGGTGGAAAAGACGAGGAATTTCGGGTTCAGGTACATAATCACATTTGTCCACGTTTGCAGGTCTAAATCCAGCCCCCTTTTTGTAACTGTCCAGTGCTAATCTTTGCTGCTGGCCTGTAACAGCCAAAATGGAGGAAGTTCTTGGCCCATGTTGGACCTGGAGCTCTTGTGGCCATTGGCTTCCTGGATCCTAGCAACTGTAAGCTCTCTCATCTTTTTTTTCTCAGATTGGCATACTGTTTTCTGTTTAGATACTCTGTTGTTGGGAAGAAATAGAAAGTAATTACAGTGGTAATGCTTGGTTCTGAATATGGTTTGACAGTGGAAACTGACATGCAAGCTGGGGCCGACTTCAAGTACCAGGTAGGCTATGTAGTTCTTGGCTTCTTGTCATGACTGACCACAAGTCCACAACTATCAACTTTGTATTAGCCAATGCTTTATCAAGCTTTTATTTCCCTCCCAGAAACAGATATCAAAATTGCAAATGTGAGCTTTGTAAGCTCAACTGAGGTAAACTTAAGTGCTGAAGGGGGGACTCCGCCTCCCCCCGCCCGGTGATTTCATAAAAAAAAACAAATTTCAGCTGCAAAATCAATGCACAAAAGGGACTTATGACGAGTTGTAAACTAAGGGAAAGGAAAAGAAACATAGAAGACTATGTTATTGCCTGAAAATTTATATCTTTTTTCAGATTCCAATATTAGTCCATAGTAGAATTTCAATTTTGAAAGCTGGTAGATTATTCATGAAATACCTCGTGGACATTTTCAGGATTTTTTTTGTGTTGACTCAGTAGCTGAATTAGAACGATTATTCCTACTGAAAGTGCATGATCTGCATATAATATTTCAACTGTACTAAACATGTGTCTGCACCAACAAGGATCTGCCCTGTTTTTAGTTTTAGTGCTCTGCATTTCCAGACCTTACTTGACCAGCATTGAGCAGAGCAGCAAACTGCGTCATTTCCTCAATTTCTTTTCTCAAGTCTTCAACACCTTCTGATCATCTCGCTTTGTACTGCAATTTTATGATGAACAGCTTCTCTGGGTGATTTTAGTTGGAATGGTCTTTGCACTTTTGATCCAAACACTAGCTGCCAACCTTGGAGTGAAGACAGGTATCATTTTACATCCATGTTGATATCTGTACATCAAATCCTGCAAAGGCAATTAGGCACATAACCTCATCAAACCCGTGCATGACATTGGTCAATTTGGTGTAGGGAAGCATCTTGCTGAACTCTGCAGGGAAGAGTACCCGCGTTTCGTCAACATTTGCTTGTGGATCATCGCGGAGCTGTCAGTGATATCTGATGACATCCCTGAAGGTTGGTCAATTAGACAATTAGTTTTCCTCCTTGTGTGTGCTATGATGACATCCCTGAAGGTTGATCGATTGTTCCAATACTGCAGTGCTGGGCACAGCCTTTGCATTCAACATACTGCTCAAGATCCCAGTGTGGGCTGGAGTCATCCTCACGGTGTTCAGCACGCTCTTGCTTCTTGGAGTGCAGAGATTTGGGGTATGGTATTATATATAACATTCATTCACACTGAGGAAGTGAGGATACAGCACCTTGAAGATGGTTTGGCCTAGCCATCTAACTAAGACATACATATGTGCACCACGCCACACAGGCAGTGGCGGAACTAGGGGAGGCCAGAAGGGGCCACGCCCCGCCCACCCCTACCCCCCAATCCAGTGGAATTTCCTTTTAGTACCCCTATATAAATATCCCAATTTACAGCAAAATAAGGCATCAAATCACACATTTTTTATTATAATATATATAAGTAAAAACATTGAGATAGTTTTTAAGACATGCACTTATGTATATATTTATCATATTGAGAGATGTCATCGTATTTGTCCGGCCCGTTAATCAAATTTGTTGGTTCCGCCACTGCACACAGGCCCGCAAACTGGAGTTCATCATAGCGGCTTTCATGTTCACCATGGCGGCCTGCTTCTTCGGGGAGCTGAGCTACCTGAGGCCGTCCGCGGGAGAGGTTGTCAAGGGCATGTTCGTCCCCAGGCTCCAAGGGAAAGGCGCCGCGGCCAACGCGATCGCGCTCTTCGGCGCCATCATCACGCCGTAAGCAATCAATCTACTAGTACCTGCCACCAGCATGATGCTGTCATCAATTTCTGGATTTGATTGATGATCCATGACTTAGAAATCCATAGTTGGAAGTTTGAAACGTGATTTATCCGTACAGGTACAACTTGTTCCTGCACTCGGCTCTTGTGCTCTCGAGAAAGACCCCACGATCAGTGAAAAGCATCAGGGTAGGTCGTTGCACTGATACAAGATTAGTGTCAGGATCCTGCTGCAGCTATATTAGTACACACTGTGTATCCTTCCTTCCTGATGAATTAATAATGGCTAATGGTTTGGCTTTGTTCTGGCACTGGAATGGACAGGCTGCCTGCAGGTACTTCCTCATCGAGTGCAGCCTCGCGTTCGTGGTGGCGTTTCTCATCAACGTCGCGGTGGTCGTCGTCGCCGGATCCATCTGCAGCGCAGGCAACCTCTCCCCGGACGAAGCGAACACGTGCAGCGACCTCACCCTGCAGTCCACCCCTCTATTGCTCAGGGTACATACACTACTACTGAACTCGATCGTAGTCTTTCTGGATGCAAGTGAAATAGAGATGAACTCTCACGCACGCTGTTCGCTTCCACTTTCAGAATGTTTTGGGGAGATCAAGCTCCGTCGTGTACGCTGTTGCGCTGCTGGCTTCCGGGCAGAGCACCACCATTAGCTGCACATTTGCTGGGCAGGTTATCATGCAGGTATTGTCAGTAGAATAATACTGTACACTGATCGATCCAGGTGTCGTCATCATGCATGTCCATCCATCCAGACCAAGTGTTTAGTTGTTAATTAAGGCCCTGCCATTGCCATGGCAATCATTCTGTATACTTTTATATTTGCAGGGGTTCCTGGACATGAGGATGAAGAACTGGGTGCGGAACCTGATCACGCGAGTCATCGCCATCGCTCCCAGCCTCATCGTCTCCGTCGTCAGCGGGCCGTCAGGCGCCGGCAAGCTCATCATCTTCTCATCGGTGAGCAATTCAATCAGTTGGGTTGGATTGGATGGTGATCCATCCCTCGAGGTTCAGGAGCTAGCAGCAATCTGTTTCTGTTCTGTTCTGTTATAACGACAGGTGTTTGAATATTGCAGATGGTGCTGTCGTTTGAGCTGCCATTCGCGCTCATCCCGCTCCTCAAGTTCTGCAACAGCAGCAAGAAAGTCGGGCCCCTCAAGGAATCCATCTACGTACGTAAGCCGTCTTCCAATTCATTTCTGACAAGGAATACATATATCTGATGATCCAGTCTCAAAGTATATATGGATGGGTGCAGACGGTGGTGATCGCGTGGATGCTGAGCTTCGCGCTCATCGTGGTGAACACCTACTTCCTGGTGTGGACGTACGTGGACTGGCTGGTGCACAACCACCTCCCCAAGTACGCCAACGCGCTCGTCTCCATCGTCGTCTTCGCGCTCATGGCCGCCTACCTCGTCTTCGTCGTCTACCTCACGTTCAGGAGGGACGCGGTGGCCACGTACGTGCCGGTGTCGGAGCGCGCGCAGGCGCAGGCGGAGGACGGCACCGGGGTGCAGGCGGTGGCGGCCGCCGCCGACGCCGACCAGCCGGCGCCGTTCAGGAAGGACCTGGCTGATGCCTCCATGTAGATTGGTAGATGCGTAGATGCAGATGGTTCGTTCGGGCAGTGATGATGTCGATCGATCACTGTTCATGCGATTCTATCTGCTGCATACTCGCTCATTGTACTCTGGGCTATGGCTGATATGTGATTTGTCGATTGCCGTCGAGAGATGTGATGGTTCATTCATCTGTTCACGTGACGCGGTCCACGCGAGAGCTCATGCCGAAGTTCTGTGCCGTGCTCGGCCGCCGCCACTTCCACGAAGAAGAGGAGCACAGATAGTCACTCGACGCCGTGAAGGTGTGATGGGTGCATACTTCTGATACTAAGGGACGACTGGACGGGTTGCCCTGAATCTAGAGGGAATATTCCTATCTAAGTGTGACTTCGTCCCTCTCGTTCCTCACCCAAACACTAGTGAAATTAGAATCACTACAACCCGTCCACCCTCGCTCAACCAAACATCACCTAAGAGTTTGTTTGGAACTACTTCATCCACGAAGCTACCTCTGCTCCACCAATTTTATCATGGAGCAGCTCCACTTTGGGCAGCTCTACACCGGAGCAGGTTGACATGTTTAGCTTGCAACCTGGTTCTGGCTTTAGAAATGGGATGTTTTTTTGGAAATTGTCTAATATGCCCTTGAGATGTGTGTGAGAGAGATGGAGAGGACTCCACGGCGGTATACGAGCGGGTCGAAACCGCATAGACTAGTACTAAAGTTGGGGACAAATTTAGGGACCAGAAATAAAAAAAAAAAGATGGCATTGTCTCCTAAATTTAGGGACGGTTGGTATATTTTACTCCTCTTCCTTAATCGAAGATGTGACTTTGTAGGGAGGGTTTATACAAAAGATCATCTTCCTTAATCGAAGATGCGACCTTTTAGGGAGGGTGGATACAAAAAATAAACAAATTATGCCAGTCCTGGACTGGCCAAGATGGGCCTTCATCAGGTGGACCCAAATTTTGTTTCTGTGACCAATGGTCACAGGCTCAGAGACCACGCGTTCACCTCCTACAGCCCACCTGTCGATGGAAAATGTTACTGCCCATTTCACTCCTGCACCCACCTGTCACTAAAAAAATGTCATTTTTCGCATAGGTGACCTTTTTTCCTTGTGACGGTACATATTCATTTCTTCCTGTAAAATATTTTCTTCTCACGTAACATTTTTTATCACGAAAATAAATAAAATATATCCACAAAATAACACTCACGTCCGCATCTCTAAGTAAGCGTACGACAAAGTAAATTCCAATCGCTTATGCAAATGTATAACATACCATCTCCCGCGTCAGCAACTTTGCAGCCAAAACATGACTAGCAGAAAATCGCAAACAGTAGCTTTACAAGGTGCCAAAATAATAACAGAATAAAACTGGAATGGATCTTTACTCTCCAAACTGAGTATCAATCTCTTAAACGATATTAAAGAGATCAAAATAAAGGTTAAATACCAGGTATCATCATTGCCTGAATGCCTCGTATCATAATCTGGTTCATCTACTATAACACAAGGACATCTCGTTGTTGCTGTGGCCACCAGAGCAGCAGAAAGGCAAAGATGCAATCCAACTCAACGGTTGACTGTCCTTGTACTTCGGTGCAGTTTTTTATTACAAAAGGGAAGGAGCAGCATTCATAGGTGTAGCTTACAGCACCGATCAACTTGAAACCAAAACCAATGAAAAATCACGGGTGGGCTGGGCGATTTGCGATGCCACAAAGATTATCGTTGATCAGGCCTCTACAGGAAGTTTCTGATGTCCAATTTCCTGACATCAGGCATCTCCTCATCTTGAAACTCCTCCCTGGCAACAAAAGCACAAAAGGTGTTGTAATACAAACAACAAATATAACAATGTCAAAAGAACTACTTTAGGGTCTCCAGAAGCTTATAAATACTAGAGGCACTCAATCAAGTAGTGAACTCAAGTTAAGATGCACACCTCTTGAGTTGAGTCTCCATTGCTTCAACACATTCCTTCTTAAGTTCAGTCAGCTCACTTTTGGCAATTTCCAATTCAAGCTCTTCCTCGATCTTGGGAAGATCCTCCTTCCGAATGCCAAGCCTATATCAAGTTTAACAGTGCAGAAGAAAAACTTGAGAATGCAAGGACAAGCTAAATGAAAACAAGAAGGTTTTCTGTAAGGTCTTGTTATACACAGCCTTGGTCTAGGCTTAATCCTATGGACTTGTTTGACTGCACTCGTATTCACCTCAATCCAAATGTATTGGGGGTGGATTGGGGTGGAAAATTAACTGCTTCCTATCCCAATCCCTAGTGGATAGGAGTGCAGCCAAACAAGCCCTAGTGGATTTGCAGGGCCAAGGATTTCATTCTTTTCCAATCCAAGGAATAATATCTATGCAGACAAAATGGTTTCCTGCAAGGACTTGTTGTGCACAGGCTCGGTTTAGGCTTAATCCTAGTGGATTGACAGGGCCAAGGAATTTCATTCTTTTCCAATCCAAGGAATTACATCTAAAATATCCGAGCATCCAAAGAAACCCTACATCAGCAAATCTAAACAATTGAGCTAGATTGCCTAGCTGCATACAAGTAACAGTTGGCCATACCCATTCATTCTTTGCAAGAGATTAAAAGTCATGTGATGTATCGGTTAATATTTGTCAGAGAGCCATTCAGGTAAAAGAATGTTTTGTCATCAAGTATTCAACCATTACTAATCAAAATATGCATCCCTCAGGAGGGCTAGCAATCTAATAAATTTGCTACTGAAAATACATTATTGAGATAAAAGATGCATATATTGGCATACTTTTTGTTAATCTTGTCAAACTCTGCCAAGAGGGTGGCCATGTTCTTCTTGTCACTCCTCAAAAGTGGTTTCTTAATGTCCTTCTCAATTTTCTCAAGAGCTTCCATCATCAAAGGCTCAATTCCAAGATGATCTATAAGACCACTCCTGTATAATAAAACACAATAAGAAACAGCTAACATGGAATTTGTGACGGAATTTTGTAAGATGAACCAAAGCTGCAGCCAAATAAATATAAACTGCTGTTAAAAGTGTACAGATGATCACAGAAGAAAAGGCAGCACTTGCTTCAAAAGTGTATAGTCTAATAGATGCAAAAGTATACGGAAGGTGAAAAGAAAGATAACAAAAAATGCATTGTATCTAGGCTATTTGTATTGTGCCATTTAAATGGTGAACACACACAAAAAAAAGGTGGCATTCAGCATTTTTGAAAAAAAAAATGCAATAATGGCAATGGATGTACTTTATTCTGATCTGTTGAAGAGTATTCAAGTAATTCCGTGCATCAGGGATGCCCTTGGTGAAGGTCTCAATGGTATATTTAATCCTTTGAGAATCAGAAAGAAGATCCGCCCTGCATTTAGACAATAGTAGTATAATCAGATGAGCAGACCAATAACAATGGGCTTGAGTGAATATATACACAAAACAAAAAGTGAACAAGGAAAGTGAATGCTTACTCAGGACACTAGATTTATGCTAGAATTCCATTCACAAATGTGATTTCAAACTTATCAGACACAGAACAGAACAGTGGTGATACATGCATGAGCAAAAACCCATTAGGCACTAATCAATCCTGAAATCAAAACGTTTTTCTCACAAATATCATAGTCATGCTCTACAGTACTTATTTTGAATCACTTTTTATGGATTCTAGCACTACCAATTCTCACCACGTCTAGAAAATTCACAACAACAACAACAACAACATAAATTATAACAGGAAAACATATAAGCAAATATAATTTTGATGGAGATAATAAGCTAATGACCATGGAATACTAGTCACCCAGTTGTCTTACTTTTCCCTTACAGTCTTCATGACTTGGGCATAACGAGAAACTGCCGCTGGGTCATCTGGGTCAATAGTGATCTTTTCCTTTTTAAGGACACCAAGAGCTGTCTCAAACTTCTTCTTTACCTCAAAGAATATGCCCTTCAGGAGATCTTGATAACATCAACGAGTGAAGTTAGAAATAAAAATTAAACTCCAAAAGTTCTGTAACACAAAAGCAATATTCTGATCATTGTTTTGTATATATAACTAATATAAAGAAAAATTGTACATGACAGAATTTTAAAGTAAGGGCCTGTTTGGATCCAAATTGGATTATGGTAATGCGGATTACGGATGAACTTAATAATATGGATTATGGATTATAAAGGTGGATTATTGTTATTTGGAGTACAAATGACCTATAATCTAAAACAAACAGGCTGGAGACAGAAAATACAATTGTTATAAGCAAGTTGCAGGACTATTCTAATACAACATATAATCTGGAGTGTTTGGATCACCTTCAGGTTATTTTATCTGATTACTATACTCTAGATGGGATTCATAAACCCCGTAAGAAACTACAACAAAAAATCTAAGTTATCTAAGTTATAAAATGGACATCGTCTTAATGTCAAAGGACAGATTGACAATACATCATTAAACGCACAGCTTAGCCATATCAGAAATGTTCAATAAAAATGAACTAAACACCACAGTTATGTAGTTTGATGTTTCAGCTTCCTGTGCCAAGACTTCAGAGACAACAGAAATTCTGAGCTATGTAAATACAGTTGTAACACTGGAATGCTTCATGATAAACTATCATATCACAACAGGAGTTCAAGATGGAAGATTTTTGGTTTTTTAACTTTTTCCAGGATTGACAATTACACATGCAATAAGCAGTTACTGTTCAAGCACATATACATAACTGTAATAGATCCATGACCGAAGCAGTTTTTCGACCAATAGGATACCCAAAATAAAAGTATGAGAAGCTTACCATCCCCACTGACAGGAGGACGGTCAGCTGGAGCTGCATCCTTGGCAAAGGAGCGAACTTGAGTGCCACCTCCATTACCAAAAGCCACTTGAACTGAATATAGCTGCAGCAGCATCAACAAATGAACTGAGTAACGCTAACACTGGAGCCAGTATAGAAGGTGAAACGCCAATAACAGAACATATGCTGACACTAAATGCCCCCACACTAAAAATTAACGACGGGCACATACTGGAGAAATAATCTCCCTTTAGTCTCATACTAATAATTTCATAATGCACAACAATAATCAACTGTAACAACACGGCAACACCTAGGATCAATGATACCCTGTGCAACATCGTCTTCATGCCAATTCCAACATGCATCAGACTAAATCCAGAGCTCGATGAAAGATGGCCTTCATGGACAAGGAAATGGCGTCCATTGGTACTAACCATGGCATCGGATATGCGAAAATGTGTAAATGGAAAATTTCATTCGGGTTGAAAATGTCTACACAAGATACTGCATCGTCTCCACTGCCTGTCCCCTCCAATTCCCAATCCAGCGAATGAACTAAAGATTCTCCTTTCCTAATCGAGAAATTCCTTCCACACTCCGACAACGCTCAGTCAATGCTGACAAACTATGACGCCGGGAAAAAAATGCATCGGACTCGAACATCTACTACCATTTGCGACCGATCCTCCCTGAAAAACTCCACAGAGACAACCACAGATCCCACGCAGACTACGCGCCCGCGCCGAGGAAGACGCCACCGGATCAGATCTAGCAAGAGACTAGGGTTCCCCAGGGCGCGACGCAGAGGGAGGCGAAGTGGCGAGAGAACGAACCTGACGGGAGCGCGAGACGAGGCGAGCGGCCAGCGCCATGGCTGATGCGGCGGTGGGGGCGGCGCTAGGACTGGAGCCTCCTCCGCTTCTCTTCGATCTCCGCGAGAGCGAGAGATGGAGATGGGAGGAGAGGAGAGGAGAGGAGAAATGGGGGCGGCGCAGGAGCTCCGCTTTGTGCCTGCTCCCCCGCTGCTCTCCGCCGTCCGTTCCGCCAGGACCCCCCGGGCCCTTGCACGGATCTCAAAGCACGCGTCGATCCCGCAGTCCCCGCCCCGGGTGCGCTGGACCTCTCTGGGGCCCATCCCTCCTCTCGGTGCGCGGTGGGCCCGGCCCGGTCCAGCCCGCCTCGGTTCTTCCTCCCCGTCCCGTCGCTTGGCTGCTGCAGAGGTCGCCGTCTCCCCACCGTCTCTCGCTCCCTCCACGGCTTTGACGTCGGCTCTCTCGCAATGAACTCTCTCCTGAGGCCGGCGCTGCCGGGGCCGACGCCGATCCTGAGCGCGAGGCGCCGGGTCTCGCCGCCTCCAGCTCCGGTGCGGGTCGGCTCGGCGGCGCTGGTCGGCGGCGGGCGCAGATGCCGGCGGGGCCTGGCAGTGGCGGCGTCGGGGGCTCCGTCGTGGATGGAGGAGGCCGGGGTGGACGTGCTGGAGGAGGGCGGGCGTTGGAACCCGTCGGTGTCGGACTCGTACCGCCCGGCGGGGCTGCCGCGGCCCAACGCCACGGTGCTGGAGGCGCAGGCGCGGGTGTGCACGGGGCCTGCACAGACACGCCCGCTCGGGGAGGAGCAGGCCATGCGCGTCCTCGACACTATCCTCCGCTCCGGTGAGTACAGTCAGCTCGCCACCTTGGATAACTCTGAATAAATGGCACCGCGGGCTGCTTCGAAACGAGCTGATTTTTGCTAATAAAGCGCGCTGCCTGATTTTGGCGCTAGTCTAGTAAATCACTGGTGCCCATTATTAGAACTTGGAAGGTCGATGCAAGCTTGCTTTTCTTAGAAACTCTGCTTCATCATCATAAACAGCGATTCTACTGGTTGGTTGACATGCATGCAGACAAATAGCGCTGCTGTCAGTTTCTTTGTTTTTTTCCTTGCCTTCCACTTCCCTGAGAAGCTTACACCGCATTTTCTTCGCTACTCTGTGCAGCAATGGGAGAACTCAAAGAGGAGCCAGTCTCTAGTGCACAGTTAGGTGCGTTCTTTGCAGGCATGACAATAAGAGCTAACTCGTTTCCAGAGGCCACGCAGTGGAGCGAGGGCGAGCGACGCGCCATGAGCATATTTTGGCCACGCCTTGTGCAAGTCCTTCCTCCTGAGGTGAAGTTTATAGCAGACCCTGAAGGGACGATCATGGGTGCAAATGGTTTAACAGGGCCTCGGTATGTTGGCCAAGGAACTGGAGAGATGAGACTTGTAGGTGCTTTGAGGGAAGTGCTTGCTGGTGGCCATTTAGGTTATGAGGAGGTTCAATGTGTACTAAAGGATATTCTACCAATTGGATCAAGTTCAGATTTGACGGAGGTTAGTGAAGCACTGCTAGCGGCATTTTTTATTGGACAGCGGATGAATAGAGAAACTGATCGTGAGCTCAAAGCGTATTGCCTAGCCTTTGATGATGAACTAGGTAACTCCAGAAAAACTAGGTAACACCAAGTGGGTTCTTAGACTGAATTGATAAATAAATGGTGTCATTTATTATCACTTTTTATCAGGTCCTCCTCCGGTTGCTGATATCAAGTCCTTGACACACTATGGTGAACCATATGATGGTAACACGCGCTTTTTTAGGAGTACTCTATTTGTTGCAGCGGTTCGAGCCTGCTATGGTGAATCATGCCTCCTCCATGGTGTTGAATGGATGCCACCCAAGGTCAGTTATCTACTAAACATGTCCAACAACAATAGTCATCTGCATGCTTTCAGTAATGTTTATCTTGTGGTTCTGTTGTGTATTTATCTGTCAGTTGTTGTTTGAGAACCATTTGTGTTGTTAATGACCAAGGTTTTCAGGGTGGAATAACAGAAGGACAAATGCTCAAATTCATGGGCGCAAACATACACTTATCTCCAACACAAGCCAAGATACTGTTGGAGGTGCGGTAGCAGCTCTGCCTATTCTTGCTGCAACCCAGTATATTTGTTTCTTTTCACTGCCAAGTGATCCGATTATACAACTCTTTGGTTGCTTTCAGGATGAGACTACTGGTTTTGCATATTTGAATCTTCAAGAAGCTTGTCCACCATTGTAAGTTTGTCATTTCTTTTGCAACTTTATACTCTGGTTACCAAAGTCATTTCTTCATATTCCTGCAGGGATGGAATCATGAACTTTTCTTATTAAAACTGCAAGAAACATGTAGATTTTTCAACTTTAAGTTACCATTATTTATTTGGATGCATGCTGTATGATTTACTCAGTAAAGAAGTCATATTTTACGAGACAGTTTTTAACCTGTTATTCTCGCAGATATTCGATTATTGGCCTCAGGGAGCATATTAAGAAACGGCCACCATTGGCTACCTCTGAGAAAGTTCAACAATTTGTGAGGGTGAGTTACTCTTTCTCAACCAATCGTGATCTTTTATTGCAAGAATATGTAAATTGAGAGCATTTAAGTGATTAAATTTCTTTAATGTTTGGAATAGTATTTTTATTTTGTATCCTCAGTTGTGCCTATGAAGGGCGGGCCTGGTGCAAGCGGTAGAGTCTTACCGCCTGTGACCGGAAGGTCCCAGGTTCGAGTCGCGGTCTCCTCGCATTGCACATGCGAGGGTAAGGCTTGCCACTGACACCCTTCCCCAGACCCCGCATAGAGCGGGAGCTCTCTGCACTGGGTACGCCCCTTTTTATCCTCAGTTGTGCCTATAGATACCTTAAAAGATTGTACTAATAAGGTAAAGATCTTTGATCAACTAATAAGGTAAAAGATCTAGTAAATCTACTGTTACACTTTCTTAATAAATTGTCGGGTGGTTTACTAGCTTTGGCTTTCATCTTTCAAAGTATTTCTGCACTAGGATTTTTTAGGCAAAAGTTTCTCATGAGACTTTTAAGTTTTAAGGACTGTCAAGATAATTGGAGTTATTTCTTATGATGATACAAGTTGGTGTCATTGAAGTTGAAGATCTTTATCGCCTACGACTTTATAGGAGTGCTTGTTCATTGTTTATAAATTGAATGAGTAATGTTATATTGGTGGTTGACCTTTTTACGTGTGTACTCTGTTGCAAAAACTGCAAAATGCGGCTTGGTCATGTGTTGGTTCATGATTCACTCAAATCTATCAGTTCATTTAAAAAAAGGCTTATTGGACTTATTTGTGCTGCCACCTGCCAGGCACGGGGGAGAGAAGCAATGGTTGCAGGATTTTATCATGAAGGCTATGAAGATCCCTTGCTTATGCTGATGAGAAGGAGAATTGTTCACGCTGGACTAGTTGTAAAGGTAGTCAATGGTATTGTCTTGTTGCGTTTTTTAAGAACTCATTAATGTGTCCTTGAATAAAATGAAAATCATTTTGTGGATAGGAAGTTCTGTTTTTTTCAGTTAAATATCATTTCACTTCCCTTTGTCTTTTTGTCGTAATACAAATGCAATCAATAAAAACTATTGTGTTCTCAGCTTTATAGATGGTTTCCCTGCTAAGAGCATAATAAGACAATTATATGTTGCACGTGCAGGGTGAGGAAGGTGCACTTTCAATGACAACCAAGGAAAGATCAGCTCATGCATCAAAGGGACTTCCTGTTAACCACTGTTCAGGGTTTCGGACACCAAACAGGATAAATTCCTCTGAGACTGATGGTACAAAAATGAATACATGTCACTCCTTTTACTAGTTATATGTGGCCCTAATATTAGTGGTAATAATCAACTGAACAGCCAATTAGGGGCCATTAAGGCCCATTTGATGGAGGAAGGGTCAGCACTGAACCTCTCTAGTGCTATCACATGAATACTACCGCATGTTAGTGTTCGCTGTAGGACAGGGTGGGTTCATTAGATCAAACCAGATTGAGTGTTATCACTTCCCATAATTCTAGAGAATCCCCACCCTTGTGCAGCTGCCATTTGGCATGGTTGCACTGCTTGGGTTCTGGGTCATCTAAAGTATGTCCATGACAATAGGGCATCATCTGCTCTTTTCTGGTATGGATCGCCACTCATATGGCAAGGGATTGGGCTACTGCTACCTAAGTTAGGAATATGTCAATTGTTTTCTACTTCAGATTTGTCCTGTACCTTGGCTGCTCATTCATATAAACAGGATTTGTCCTGTACTTAAGTTAGGAATATGTCAATTTTTATGAAATGATTTCAGGCTTATGAGCTTATTTCTTTTATCTTTCAGGTATTTCTAGAGAAAGCTTCAGGGTCATTGTGAATGCCCAGGAACTTGGTTTTGAATCCACTGAAACTCCAAGAACTGATAGATCAGTAAGCCTTTTCTCCCCTGGCTCCTGGCACCTGGCAGTATACATTAATGTTTGCTAGTGATCATGTATGACCCATAATTCGTCGGCGTGGGATATATGTGCACTTACTTTATTTCCTAATCTGAATCAGATTCTAAAGAACTTGGAGCTTGGTCTGGCAGCACTAGGCGGCGAGAAAGGAGCAGCCTATGACCGAATAGTTCTTAATGCAGCTATGGCTGACCACTTGCTAGGCTGCAGCGGAGCAGAGGATATCAACACTGCACTTGACCGGGCGAGGGAAGCCATTGATAGCGGTGAAGCTCTGAGAAGGCTCATGAGTTACATAAAGATCTCGCACAGAGTGTCCTAGCGTTGATCCGTGACCAAGTACTGGTTGTACAATTTTGGCTTGAATCACGACCGGATATCTTCTTCCCCGAGTCTGATTGCCTTCACCACTCAATGTTACAAGCTAGCATGAAATATTCCTTCACCATCAAGGGCCTGTCAGGAAAAAAATACAGTTGAAGTGAAACAGTGCCTTGTTGAAAATGGTAGTGACAAGGAATGCTTTGTTATAAGATTTTTGTTTTGCCATGAGAAAAGTTGATGTTGTGTAACACGTGCAGATTCTCCTCTTGAGATGTATACGAATCAGATTATAGTGGCACTGTGAATACTCTGCATAACCTCATCAAGGCTAAAACCGTATCAGATTTGTTTATGAATCTGCCCTGTTCACTTTGCTGAAAAAAAAGTCGAAACACTGTTCCGGCTGATTTATTGTGAGAGAAAAATACTGTTCCGGCTGAAAAAACAAGTTGAAAAAGATGGATTATAAGAGAAGCGCACAGGGCTTATGTGCTCTTCTTTCTGGCTCCATTCGCTTCGCTGGAAAATAAGTTGAAACACTGTTTCAGCTGACTGAAAAAAAAAACAAGGTGAAAAAAGACAAGGATTCCGTTGTGATATCACACTGATTCGGTGATTCCGACATCACGTTTCAGAGGTCGTGATGCTGTCAGTCAGCCGACTGAAAAAAAAAATAGTTCGTTTCAGTTGAAGCCCATTCAACAGTTTACCTCTTCCTTTGTCAAAAAAGAAAAGAAAAGAGAGTTTCCCTCTTCTTCTAGGGCCCAGTTTAGATCCGAAAAATTTGGCAAAATGAGCACCGTAGCGTTTTTGTTGTTATTTGGCAATTAGTGTCCAATCATAGTCTAATTAGGCTTAAAAGATTCGTCTCGTGAATTTCGTCTCAACTATGTAATTAGTTTTATTTTTTATTTATATTTAATGATTCATGCATGCGTTTTCGTATTCGATGTGACGAGGAATCTTGAAAAATTTGGCCTAGGACGAAGATGCAAAGGTGCAGAGAGCCGTTACAACGAGAGCACCCGGCGGTTGATCAATTTGACTCGTCTTCCTCGCGTGCCTCGCCTCCACCATCCACCATTCGTTGCCGCCGCCAAGCTCGAGAGGTGAGAGGGGGATGGTAGGGCGACGGCCGTGCTGGTGGATGGCGGCGGCGCGCGGGACGCCGCTGTAATCGCCGCCTCGCGTGTACCGCGGTGCGCCCACCACCCGCTCGACGCTCGTCCTCCTTGGGCCCCGCGCCCATTCCGGTTCGCTACCTGCTCATCTCGACCTGGGGACGCAACATTGCATGGAGCACGCGCACGGGGACGTCGCAGAGGCGTGGCGGGCGGTTTCGTCCGCCAACGCGGTGCTGATTCCACACCAAATGCGGCTGCGCGGCAGAGAGCAGCTGCCCCGCATCCGGTCTTCATATCACGTCAGGTTATCTGGCCCGCCTCACTTCTCGCCCTAAATTTTGTCCACCGACATTTGGGGCTTGGTCCAACGGCATGGGTATATGCTGCTTGTTCTGTTCCTGGCGAGTCTGGACCCATGCTTTCGTATTGTTTCTCCACATTTCGGCCGGTTTATAGTCTGCTAAATGTAAAACTCAATAGCCATTACTTGCTTGCTTAGTTCTAGCTTCCACTTTCCATCATCATGATCTGATTGGAATTGCATTATCACATTTTACTTTCGAAGAGGGATTGGCCAGACCAGGAGCATGATACAGAGTGACAGAACATGGGTTTTCACCTTTGTTGAGTAAAGTGAAGAATATGCTGCATCATGACCACAAATTGCTTGTGCATATCAACAAATAATACAAGCAATTGACTAAGTCCATTGATCTACCTCAAAGTTTCATGGAAACTTGAATTTACACACTAGACATATTTACATACATCTTCAACATACTCTCGAGGGGGGGAAAACAAATGTCTGCAACATCACAGAATTTCAATGGGAGGGTTGCGAAGAGGACCTTCTCCTAGCCCATCGCGAACATTCTACCACCGAAATAAATGGCTCACAAGACTACAAACAATACAATAATGTACATGTTCTATGGCGAGTGAAGTTTTATGCCTTCGGAGATTCTAGTTTTGTGCGCCCAGGTTTGCCTACAATGGCTTTCTTCACTTTTGCAAGTTGGTGCTTTACCTTTGATCCCACACCAGACAATAGGCCATGTTTTTTAAGTGCCTTCTGGGCTGCTCCTGGTGCTTCAGTTTTCATTGCCGCTTCATCAGTGAAATTCTTAGTTCCCTCTATGTCCTTAATCTTCTCGTCATAAATCTTCTCTTCTGCATCAGCCTTTGGACTCTGTTCTGCATCAGCCTTTGAACTCTGCATCAGCCAAAGCTTGCTTACATCCACAAAATTTTCTTCAGCCTCAGAAGCTTCTCTGGGTGAAATTACATTGAGATCACGTTCCTGGACCTTTGGATCAAACAGCTCCCCGTCTTCATTGGATTTTATGCTCACTGTTTGCTGAGGGCTTTCGACTGTCTCATGCACATCCTGTTCTTGGGTCAGAATCTCTTTCTTGGCCAAAAGTTGCTGGTCTCCTTCATCAGTCTCTTCAGGAGACTTTTGCTCAGTACCAATTTCCTGGTGTTCCTGAAAATTAGATTCCCCTACTTTTTCTGGCTCCATTGTAGATTCGTTGTCAGCAGCTTCATCTTGCTTATCTTGGTTGATCTGCAAGTTTGGACCATCAGCCTGAATTTCGACTGCTGTTGGAAAGTTTTCTTCAGATATTTCCTTTTCACGAGCCAAAATTGTCTGAGTGTCACAAACTGGTTCGGTAATTTGAGTTGCTAGCTCATTAGATGTTACTTCGGAGCTTGTGATTTTCTGCAGATTTACATGTGAACTTTCTACATTCTCTTCAGAAACTTCATCTGTGGCTGTGTTTGCATGCTGCTCCTCTTCTTTCTTATCTACTTCTTCATTCTCCAGTTGAATATCAGTTGAACATGTGGCCTCAACGTTGGCAGATTCAGTGGGTTTGTCTTGTTTTGCAGACACAGGGTTCTGAACACTTGCAGTATCACTAGACAAGTCATTTGCATCAGTCATTCCTGATTCTGTCAACAAAGGTGCTTGCTCAGACACTGCATCAGCACTTTTGTCTTCAGGTAAAGATTCAAGCACGAGTCCTGTTTGTCCTTCTCCTAGAGTATCCTCTTTGGGAGCCTTTGTGTTTGTTGAGTCATTCAGGCTGCTCCTCAAACTTCCATTTTCATTTTTTGTTGATGCCTCCATGTTTTCCTGACACACAGTACCAACTGCTCTGTCATCCAGCTCAACACTCGAAATATCAATATCTCTAGTTTCCATTTTTGTAGAAACACCAGCTGCTTCTCCTGTCAGCAATTCACCAGAAATTTCATCCTGGGGATTGTCTTGGTATGCTGGTATTTCCAAATCATGAGTGTTCTTTTTGATATCCTCATCAGTTTTAATTGATCTTTCTGTGTCCAGCTTAAGATCATCACTTTGTTCTTTGACTATTTCCTGTGTTTCTTCAGGGCATTTAACTTCATGTTTTTCTTGTTCAACAAAGGTGAGATTGTCATCCACCTTATTTTCTGTAGGAAGTGATCCCAGATTTTCTTCTTGTTTAGAAATGAACACGCAGCTGCCATCTTCTGTCGCTTCACCTTGCTTCCTTGCAGCCTCAGATTCTGAATCTTCATTTGCATCACTGCTCTGTTTTCCCAATATTAGATTCATCAGAAAATGGGAGACAGGTAATTCTTGTTCAACTTCTTTCTTAGCCTCTCCAAATTCTGTATCTTGCACGTCCTCTTCATTCTTTTCTTTTGGAGTTTGATTCTCATCTTGTATGTCCTTTTCATCCTGTTCATTGGGAATTTGATTCTCTCCTGGTTCAGTTTGAAGGAGCTTCTCTGACGAAGGCATCTCTCTTTCTGTTTCTTCTAAGCTGAGCACCTTTTCAGGGGTGTTGTCATCCTGTGCCGGATGTCCAGGAAGGTCAAGATTGAGGTTTTCCATATTGTCGTTCACACTTTCTTCCTTTGATGTTGTAATTACCAATGAAACATCAAGATCCCTTCCAGTGTCAGTAAAGGTCTTGAGACTTTCGTCAGATGGTGCTCCATCAGCTTCGCTAACCTACACATAAAAATGATAATTACTTTATTAATACTATATATAACTCCAAAATAGTTAATAACTGCTGACTTACTGACCTTATCAGTAATATCATCATTGATCATTACTGCTTCAGTGGCTGCTGTACTGCTTGTCTCTGTTTCCTCATGTGAAGCAGTTTCTTCAATCTTGTCAAATGAATTTTCTTCTGTGTCAAGTTGCAGAACATCATCTACATTAATTTCTTCTTGACATTGTTCTGTTTGGTTTATATCTGCGGCAGATTCATCATTTTTTTCTTGCATAGCTTCAGTATCTACATCATTTTTCTCAGACATTGAAAGCTTTTTGTCTTCAACCTGATTGCACGAAAAATGGAATAGAATTTCACCAAGAACAGACTTGATAACAAAAACTAGTAACATGAATTTCAAGGCATATAAGAGTGATACTTATTGAAGGGTATTAGACTGACCTCGTGATGACTGCTTGAGTCCTCAACATTGTTCTGTATGGATGATTCTACAGAAGGTTCAAAAGTGGACTCGAGTCCCTTGTTTTCTCCTATCTCTTCAGCTTCTCTAGGCTTTATACTTGCATTGTCATGGATTATTTCTTCGCATAGAGGCGTTGTATCATCAATAGCATCCACATTGCATGGTTCATTGGAACGCAGTTGAGGTGACTCTTCCTTTTCAGAATTTGTCTGTAATTCATCATGACAAATAGCATTGTCTTCATGTATTTCTTTACATTCTTCTGTTTCATCTGCAATCTCTTTCTCTGATGCTTGAATGACGTGAACAGGATCCTGCACAACAAAAATAACAGTTATAGCTCATTGCTCAGATTATTATGGTGTCATTTTAACAGAGAATTACTGCTAGCTATGAATTGCTTCTGTCTAGAACTGCTGATGCATAGTGAGCTAATTTAAGAGTCAGACCATTGGAAACTTCAGAAATTTACTGAGTGATGATGCCCACTGAAATCGCATATGGTGGGGGAGCGAAGGAGAGAACATGTTTTGTATGGAATGCAAATCTAAACATCACTCTCTTCGTTTCTTGTTGTTTTGTTTTTACCTGTATACCACTATTGTTATTCCTATCACTTTACAGTTTTTCTTATGGAAGTCTCTTAATATTTCTTCAAGAGGAAAATAAATGAAAAGTGATCCAAAAAAATTACACCTTTTGGACTTCGGAACATTTATCATAAACATCCAATTTATTCATTACTTTTGAAACATCATGCACAATGTTCAGTCAGTTTTTTTTAGAGGAAAATTCAATCAATTAGACCTTACATTCTCTAGTATTTTGTCTTTTGAAGGAGCTGGGTCAGATGCTTCTTGAACAGATGATACCAAACCAGGTTCAATCTGCACAATCAGTAAAACATGGCAGTGTTTTTAGTATAAGCAATGAGAGGCTTTCACCAAATAATCACTACTTTGGTATAGGTTATTTTTAGTACTGATTTCTTAGTTTTACTTCTACTTAGTGATTTCACATAATAATTATTAGAGATATGTATAGTCTAACACATGTTTACCATGTTACTTGTATTTCAAGTTGTACTTGACTATATATATATGAAAGCGCCCCCCCCCCCCCCCCCCCCCCCCCTAATCGGGTGCGAGGTGTTCCCCTAATTCTCTACAATAATTCAATGCACTAAGAGTAGTTTTCACATCTAGTAATTTCTCAAGAAAAAATGGTGATGTGATATACCAATAATAAGGAAGCATTTTCAGTTTTTCCCCCTCTATATTTCTAATCTGGAAATTTATCACTTTGAACTTTGGTAATCCAACACTAATACAATTAACAAAAGAACATATATCTAATTTCTCACACATCACTGGTGAAAACTCTGAACTGACCTCTTCTTTTCTAATTTCATCAGTTGTTTCGGCTTGTTCATTAGTAGAAGTTTTTGCTACTACATCATTGTTTTCTGCATTCTCCTGCTCATCTTTGTTATCATTTTTGGCATCATCATCTTCTTCAGTTCCTTCACTTGTTTCTTTAATGTTTTCAACCTTCATATCCATAATGCTTGGGGTGGATTCCTTGGATATATGTAGGGCTTCATTCTTGAGAATCCCACTAATGGCTGCCTCTGTTTGATCAGCCTGCAGGGTTTCATTGGTAAAAACTTATTTTTCGCTGTTTCTGATTAAAGAAGTCCAGAAAAAGTAACACATGTAATGAGTCATCATATTTACCTTGAATGCATCATTGTCTTTTGTCTTGTTTGTAGCTCCATTTTCGAAATTCTGGTACTCCACTAGTGGTTCTGTGGTTAAATCATCCCTATTGTCTTCATGTTTCTGTTCATCTACCTGAAGTTCATCATTCTGACTTTTAATCTCCTCATCTTCTTTCTGCTTTTGAGCTGAGTGAATCTTCTGCAGAGCCTCATCTTGTTCCAAAATGGATAAGGCATCTGTCTCACAACTTTGTTGTTGAAGTGCTACATCACAATGTTGCCTGCTATCTTGATCAATGGTTTGCTCACTACCTTTTGTTGTATCATCTTTTTCTGTAGTATCTTGTGCTGCCTGAGGATCATTTTCAAATAAAGCCTGCGATGCTTCTGCAGTGCCACTTTCTGTGAGAATTTGCACGTCTACATCTCTATCTTGAACATGAGTTGCGTTCTCTCCATTACGCTCACTTGCCATTTGGCTTGAATTATGTTCAGTTCCAGCATTTGGCTCTTCTTTGACTTGATGGATATTGTTTGAAGTCTCTACTGTATCACTGACAGAAGTTTGAACAGCATCTTCATCAATCAAGTTCTCACTTCTCTGAGTTGTGAAAACAGTTTCGCCCAAATCACATGGATCGTCCTGTATAAGATACACTAGTGAGGTGTCTTGCAAGTTATGTCCAATCTCAAAGAACTAGAGTCATATATTTTTTCTCAAATACGCAGGAGAGTTGTGTATCATTGCATTAAGAAGAAAAAAGGGGAGTACAAATACAAACACCACCCACCACACCCTCACTCAAAGTAGAGTCATATTCAGACAGCACTACTGATGTTTTTCTTTCTTTCTTTCTTTGCAGTATGCAACTTAGATTTAGCTTAATAATTCTGCATCTTGGCTAGCAATAGTTATACCTTTACTGTTCAATTATACTTTACAATATATGTTTCAGCTTCCAACTTTGCATAGAGCCTGCTTATTTACTTTTTTATGTTGATCTAACTAAACAGTCTGGCATGCCAAAAGTGAAAAATAGTCTGACAGAAATAAGTTAAAAGCTTATCTTTGTTTGGTGGACTCCTTCATGTAATATAATGATTCTAGTCAATCTATGATCATATAGTGTTTATACTTATATAAGATGATGGACGTCACAGCTTGTTATCTGCCTCATACTGGATAAAATGCTGCGGTTATGTTAGGTGTTCCCAGTTATTTTAAATTCTAATTGAGCAGTATGCCAGTAGTACATCTTGTATTGGTCTAGCATTTATGCTAAGGGAGGTTAATGTACAGAATATAGATACCTTTAGTTCTGCTGACTTCTGTATTTCATCTTTGATTCCGTGTGCCAAAATGACATTGTCAGTTTCATTCCCCATCGTTCTTTTATTTGAGTCTACATGTTGATCTTCTGGTGTTGCTCCATTATCTGTTGGAGTTGGTTCCTCTGAAACAGCAATATTGGATTGTTCTCCATCATTAATGGCTTCAGCGTTCTGCTTTACCTCCGTTGCTTCCAAGTCATCCACTTGCTGAATATCATAAGTCGGTTCTATTGTTGCTATATTATTGTCTGAAGCTAGTTTCTCTATTGCATCAGCTTGGCTTGTATGAAAGCCTTCTTCAGCTTCAGTGGTATCGACACCCTTGATTTCTTCCAGTGGTTGCTCTTGTTTAATGTCTACAGGTGGGTCAATTTCGCTTGCAACAGAATCTTCTGTAGTTCTTTCTTCAAGGGCGACAGTGCGGCTTTGGTCTGAGGTTTCTTCTGCCTTTACAAGCTTGCTGTTCTCATTGTGTTTGGATAATTCTACCTGTTCTGCTGGCTGGGCATATGAATCTGGATCACTTTCCAGTTTATTCCTTTCTTCAGCTGCATTATCAGGAGTGGCAATATTACTTTGTTTGGGGGCTTCATCAGCTTCAATTGCTTTATTGTCTTCCACTTCTGGTAGTTTGTCCTCATGAACCTGCTGAGCATCAGCATTGGGCTCACCATCTACTGCTGGCTTCTCAAGGGTAGAAACTATGTGTTCTTGCTGATCTTCAGGTTCCACGGCTTCAATGTCTCTTGTTTCTTCTGTTAAACCCAGTTCTTGCACTTCTTGGACATCAGGAGTTGGTTCAATTCTTGGTACTTGATCTGCCTCTCCAGGAGTAGGAAAGCTACTGATATCTGAGAATTCATCAGTTTTGTCATCTTCAATGTCCTTGATTTCTTGAGATGTAAGATTCTGCACTTCTTGTGTGTTAAAAGATGGCTCTGTTACTGCTGTATTTTCTTCTGTTGGAGTATGATCATCAGAAGTAGAACCATGGGTCTCTCCTGGATGTTCCGTTGTGTCAGTGCTGTCTTCAACTGATTCTAGTTCACGAACAGGTTCAGTACCAGTATGTGGGGCATTTGGTGTTGAAGTATCGTCTTCAGTGTGCTCCTTTATATCTGCAACATTACTCTCATGAGGGACTGCTTCAGTCTCCATGGTTTCCAGGATCTTTTCTGACGTATAGTCACTTGATGTCATAACATCCTCTGTTTCAATTGTTCCTGTGTCCTTGGTCTCTTCTAGATCTGCCTCGTGGAAAGATGATGTATCAGCAGTTGCATCTGTTTCTGGAGCTGCTGCCTCGGCAAGAGCAGTATTGCTTTTCACATTTTCTGTGTCCTCAGTTTCTTCTGCTAACTGTGAATTGTCTGCTTGAGTGTCAGAACTTGGTTCTGTTGATTCTGACTGAGGAGCAGCATCACTTTGGTGGGGGTTTCCATGCACTTCTGTGGCTTCAATGTTGCTCACCTTTGATGATTCATGCAATTCGGTTGTGGCTGGATTTTCTTCTTGAGTTGGCATCTGAAAGACAGTAGCATTCATTTCAAGGGATTTTTCATTCACTTCGTCAATTTGAGTGTTGTTTATCTCCTCTGATCCCAGTTCCTGCACAGCCTGTATATCAGCAGGTGGCTCGCCTTCAGGGACATTGCTTTCTTCAGCTGAACCCCCAGCAGAAGCTGTGTTGCTTTGGTCAGAGATCCCTCCAGTTATGATATCTTTGTGACCATCAATTACTTCTGAAGATTCTGTGATGTTTACTTCTTGATTGTCACAACTTGTTTCACTTTCTTTTATATGATCTTCTTGAGAAGGCTCCTCTGAAACACAGGTGTTGCTTTCTCGGGGAACTGCTTCAACTTCAGTGGTTTCAATTTCCTTTATTTCTGTTGCTGACTCTGTCTGCTGCATCTCACTTTCCTGTATATTATCTTCTTGAGCTGAATAATCGAATTGTGCAGCATTCCTCTGATCAGAAGCTTCCTCTGATTCAACAGGTTCTGTGCTCTTCGTTTCTTCTGGTTCTAACTCCTGTTTATGCGTTTCAGTGATATCCTCAGTCTGTAGTACATTCTGTTCAATTGCCTCATCAACAATCACCACATCAGAGACTTCTGCAGTATTCTCAGCTATGTTTTGCTTAGTTTCTTCTGTTGATTCTGCATTATCTACTTCTTGACTACCACAACTTGGCTCATCTGCTGCTACATTATCTTCCACTGTGTCCTCTGAAGTAGATATAGTTTTTTCATGGTAAGTTTCAGTGTCCTTAACTTCAACCAAATCTCGTTCAAGGGTTTGATGGATTTCACCATTATCTGGTTCATCTGCTGTTGAATCATTTTCTACTGCAAGTTCCTTGGAAGGAGTGACATGGTCGAGTTTGGTGATTTCTTCAGCTTCAGTTGCTTCAATGTCCTTTAGTTCTTCTGTTTCAATCACTTGTGGCTCACTTGTTGCTGTAGCATCTTCCTGAGCTAGGTCATTGAAGACAACAGCATGATTCTGGTTAGAAGCTTCAGCCGTTTTATTTTGTTCCAACTCCTGAACTGGTTGTGTATCTATTGTTGGCCCACTCTGCAGAATATTATCTTGAACTAGATTTTCAGTATTGCTCATGTTGGTGATCTCATCATCTTTGCCATCTCCAGGGACATTGATTTCCTCTGGTTCCACAGGATGTGCATGTTGGATTTCAGAACATGGCTCTGTGGTTGCTACATGGTTTTCTGGAGTTGTCTCCTCAAAAGCAACACTGCTTTGTTGCATCTCTGCTTCAGTATCGACTGTTTCAGCATCTCCTACTGATTCCTGGCTTTGTTCTTGAATATTTACAGATGGCTCCCTCATTTGTGCATCATGTTCTGGCATTGTGTCCTCAGGGACCACCATGTTGCTCTTGTGCTCAGTTTCTTCAGTCTTTACATTCACCAGGCCGTCAGTTTCTTCAGTAGATTCTTGGTTCAGCACTTCTTGAGCATCGACCCCTGGCTCATCAGCGTGTTCAGATTTAGGCGCCTCTTCCTGCAACACATCTGCATCTATCGCATCAGCTTGCTGACCAAGTTGCTCTTCTACTTTTATCACCTCTTCTGTAGGTTCTGCAATACATGTGTCTTCTGAAAAGCTCTCTTTGTGGTCAGGATGGATAGCACCATCTGCTTTAACTAGTTCATCTGTTTCTGTGTTTCCATCAGTAGTATCTGGAATGGCATCAGAGATGTCCCGATTGATCTCCACAGGAGTTTGTACTCCAGAAGATGCTTCGGTTATAACCTCATCAGGAATGTTAGCCATGCTTGCAGGTTGTGTGTTCTCGGTTGCATTTTCTGGTCCTAGATCCTGGTATTGCTGATCATCTTTTGTTTGCCCAATAGCTTCCTGTGTGTATTCCTGCACTGTGTTATTTGTAGCACCTAAATTATGTTTATCTTCAGGAACTGACTCCTCTAAAGCAGCACTGCTTTGTTGCACTGTTGCTTCAGTATCAACTGCTTCAGCAACTTCTCTTTCTTCTACAGTAGCTTCTCTTTCTTCCAATGATTCCTGGTTCTGCACTTGAATAGTTACAGGTGGCTCCCTTGTCGCGTCATATTCTGGCGTTGTCTCCTCAGATGCTGGCATATTGCTCTGGTGGGCTGTTTCTTCAGTCTTTTGATTCACTGGGACATCAGTTTCTTCAGCAGATTCTTGATTCAGCACTTCAAGAGCATCAGTTGCTGGCTCATCAGTGTGTTCAGATTTAGGCACCACTTCCTGCACCACGTCTGCATCCATTGCATCAGCTTGCTGGCTCTGTTGATCTTCTAATCTGACAACCTCTTCTGTAGGTTCTGTGGTAGATGTATCTTCTGGAAAGCTCTCTTTCTTGTCCGGATGAACAAAATCTTGTGCTTTAGATAGCTCATCTGTTTCTGTGTTTCCATCGGTGGTATCTGGAATGGAATCAGAGATGTCCAGATTGATCTCCGCAGGAATTTGAATTCCAGAAGGTGCTTCGGTTATAACTTCAACATCAGGAATGTTTGCCGTGGTTGCAGGTTGTGTGTCCTCAGTCGCATTTTCTGGTCCTAGATCCTGGTATTGCTGACCATCTTTTGTTTGCCCAGTAGCTTCCAGTGTGTCTTCCTGCACTGTGTTATTTGTAACACCTAAATTATGTTGATCTTCTGGAACTGCCTCCTCAAAAGCAACACTGCTTTGTTGCACTGGTGCTTCAGTATCAACTGCTTCAGCAACTTCTCTTTCTTCTACTGTAGCTTCTCTTTCTTCTAATGATTCCTGGTTCTGCGCTTGAATATCTACAGGTGGCTCCCTTGTTGTCGCGTCAGATTGTGGCATTGTCTCCTCAGATGCTGGCATGTTGCTCTGGTGGGCTGTTTCTTCAGTCTTTTGATTCACTGGGACATCAGTTTCTTCAGCAGATTCTTGATTCAGCACTTCAAGAGCATCAGTTACTGGCTCATCAGTGTGTTCAGATTTAGGCACCACTTCCTTCACCACGTCTGCATCCATTGCATCAGCTTGCTGGCTCTGTTGATCTTCTAATCTGACAACCTCTTCTGTAGGTTCTTTGGTAGATGTATCTTCTGGAAAGCTCTCTTTCTTGTCCGGATGAACAAAATCTTGTGCTTTAGATAGCTCATCTGTTTCTGTGTTTCCATCAGTGGTATCTGGAATGGAATCAGAGATGTCCAGATTGATCTCCGCAGGAATTTGAATTCCAGAAGGTGCTTCGGTTATAACTTCAACATCAGGAATGTTTGCCGTGGTTGCAGGTTGTGTGTCCTCAGTCGCATTTTCTGGTCCTAGATCCTGGTATTGCTGACCATCTTTTGTTTGCCCAGTAGCTTCCAGTGTGTCTTCCTGCACTGTGTTATTTGTAACACCTAAATTATGTTGATCTTCTGGAACTGCCTCCTCAAAAGCAACACTGCTTTGTTGCACTGGTGCTTCAGTATCAACTGCTTCAGCAACTTCTCTTTCTTCTACTGTAGCTTCTCTTTCTTCTAATGATTCCTGGTTCTGCGCTTGAATATCTACAGGTGGTTCCCTTGTTGTCGCATCAGATTGTGGCATTGTCTCCTCAGATGCTGGCATGTTGCTCTGGTGGGCTGTTTCTTCAGTCTTTTGATTCACTGGGACATCAGTTTCTTCAGCAGATTCTTGATTCAGCACTTCAAGAGCATCAGTTGCTGGCTCATCAGTGTGTTCAGATTTAGGCACCACTTCCTGCACCACGTCTGCATCCATTGCATCAGCTTGCTGGCTCTGTTGATCTTCTAATCTGACAACCTCTTCTGTAGGTTCTTTGGTAGATGTATCTTCTGGAAAGCTCTCTTTCTTGTCCGGATGAACAAAATCTTGTGCTTTAGATAGCTCATCTGTTTCTGTGTTTCCATCGGTGGTATCTGGAATGGAATCAGAGATGTCCAGATTGATCTCCGCAGGAATTTGAATTCCAGAAGGTGCTTCGGTTATAACTTCAACATCAGGAATGTTTGCCGTGGTTGCAGGTTGTGTGTCCTCAGTCGCATTTTCTGGTCCTAGATCCTGGTATTGCTGACCATCTTTTGTTTGCCCAGTAGCTTCCAGTGTGTCTTCCTGCACTGTGTTATTTGTAACACCTAAATTATGTTGATCTTCTGGAACTGCCTCCTCAAAAGCAACACTGCTTTGTTGCACTGGTGCTTCAGTATCAACTGCTTCAGCAACTTCTCTTTCTTCTACTGTAGCTTCTCTTTCTTCTAATGATTCCTGGTTCTGCGCTTGAATATCTACAGGTGGCTCCCTTGTTGTAGTGTCATATTCTGGTGTTGTTTCCTGGTGGGCTGTTTCTTCAGTATTCACTGGGCCATCAATTTCTTCAGCAGATTCTTGATTCAGCACTTCAAGAGCATCCGTTGCTGGCTCCTCAGCGTGTTCAGATTTAGGCTTCTCTTCCTGCACCATGTTTGCATCCATCGTATCAGCTTGCTGGCTGTGTTGATCTTCTGCTTTGACCACCTCTTTTGTAGGTTCTGCAGTAGATGTATCTTCTGGAAAGCTCTCTTTCTGGTCAGGATGTACAACAGCGTGTGCTTTAGCTGGCTCATCTGTTTCTGTGTTTCCATCAATAGTATCTGGAACGGCATCAGAGTTGTCCAGATTCGGCTCCCCAGGAGTTTGGACTCCAGAAGGTGCTTCAGTTACAATCTCGGCATGGGGAATGTTTGTCATGCTTGCAGATTGTGTATGCTCTGTTGCCTTTTCTAGTTCTAGATCCTCATCTTGCTGACCATCATCCTGCTGCTCAATAGCTCTCATTGTGTCCTCATTCACAGTGTCATTGTCTATTGTAACACCTAAATTAGATTGATCTTCTGGAATTGCATCCCCAAAACCACTGCTTGGATGGATTTCTGCTTCAGTATCTTCTATTTCTTCTAATGATTCCTGGTTCTGCACTTGAGTTTTTACTGGTGGAGCACTCATTGTTGCTTCAGGTTCTAGTGTTGTCTCCTTTGGAGCTGCTACTTTCCTCTGGTGCACAGTTTCTTCAATCTTTTCATTCATCGGGTCATCAATTTCTTCAGCAGATTCTTGATTCAACACTCCTTGAGCATCAATTGTTGGCTCATGAGCTTCAGATTTAGGCCTCTCTTCCTGCTGATCAGTTTCTTCACATTTAATCTCTTCCAGGGCCACTTCTGCATCCATGGTATCAGCTTGCTGACTCTGTTGATCTTCTACTTTTGCCACCTCTTCAGGATGAACAACACCATCTGCCTTAGCCGGTTCATCTGTTTCTGTCTTTTCATCAATAGTCTCCGGAATGCCATCAGAATCATTCATACATTTCTCCACAGGAGCTTGGAGTCCAGTAGGTGCCTCAGTTACAATCTCAACATCAGCATTGTTTGCGATGCTTGCAGGTTCTGTGTTCTCGTTTGCCTTTTCTGGTTCTTGATTTTGATCTTGCTGACCATCATCTATTTGCTCAATAGCATTGTCAACATCGGCATTGTTTGTGATGCTTGCAGGTTCTGTGTTCTCATTTGCCTTTGCTGGTTCTTGATTTTGGTCTTGCTGACCATCATCTGTTTGCTCAATAGCATTGTCAGTTTTCAGCGTGTCTTCCTGCACCGAGTCATCATCCACTGTAACACCTAAATCTTGTTGGTCATCACCCTTGGGTTCTTCATCTTTCTTGTGCTTCAGAAGGGAGCTGTCTTCTGTTGTGCTCTCTCCATGGCTTAAACCATCAGTCACATCTTCTTTGTTGATTCTGTTGCTCTGATCTAGTTCTGCTTCTTCCTGGTCGTTGTCATGCGGCTGCTCATTTGAAATCTTCTCTTCTTTGTCTGTATGGCCATTCACAGAAGATGCTTCGCCATTTAGATTATGTTCTGGAGGAAGTTGGACATCAGAGGGTGCTTCTACAAAAACTTGATCCTCTGGAATCTTCAACGTTCCTTCAGTTGAATCGATGGTTTCTCCCATGCTCTTGATCTCCATCAGAGATGAAAGCTTGCCTTCTGGGTGTGCTTGCAAATGGACTGTTCCTAAATCCACAGCTTCCACTTGGACTTCCTGGGAAGTTATAGATAAATCTGGCATTAAAATAGTGGATTTCATGCAACATTGGACATTTATAATAATATTATTAATTTGTGATGTATTTTTAACTGACTAACATAGACAACAAATGTTAGTGTATTTTAGGCTTTATATTATCCATAATAGTCATGAACAAAGTAGGAATATAAAAGGAAATGTTAACCTGTACAATCTTATATTAACTATCCCTTGACTTTGTTCAATTACAGCCATAATATACTCAAAAGGACATCCAGTCATGAGTGTACTGCAGCACTGCAAAAGTGCAAGCAGACTGTCCTGCATGGCAGTCGGCCAGTCGCCATTTCTCGTTGGCCAACTGACTTAGGGGGTGTTTGGTTACCGGGACTAAATTTTAGTCCCTGTCCCATCGAATGTTTGGACACATGCATGAAGTATTAAATATAGATTAAAAAAATAATTAATTGCACAGATTGCGGCTAATTTGCGAGACGAATTTTTTAAGCCTAATTAGTCCATGATTTGACAATGTGGTGCTACAGTAAATATATGCTAATGACGGATTAGTTAGGCTTAATAAATTCGTCTCGTAAATTAGTCTCCATCTGTGTAATTAGTTTTATAATTAACTCATGTTTAGTCCTCCTAATTAGTATCCAAACGTCCGATGTGACATGGACTAAAATTTAGTCCATGGAACCAAACACCCCCTTACTGATAAATGGCACATGCAGTTTGAGTACATGTATGAGTTTCCATTTCATGGCTCTAGCCTCTAGAGGACTTCTAGTACTGCAGCAAGTGGTCAAAAAGAACATGCTGACTAGTCAGATAGTACACTGCCCGGCAGTACTGCAAGTGGGCATCCTAACTGGATGAGTTTGTGCCTCTCCAAAAACCTTGTTTAGTTCTTACATGAAGGGTTGTGATACTGAATGTTCCTATTAAGCGTGTTAGTGCTGCAACTATATGTTTTGGCATGCTTTAAGTAGACTTTTGCTCTCTTCATGCCTGTGTATCTAATCACCACACTGGATGGTTGACGCTCAGTGTAAATTAATGTTAGATGCTTATGCATGTTTACCTAAGCCTGTCATTCACGTCACAACAGTTGACCAAACTGTTAAACTTGTCTATCCTTATTGTTACCTTTTTTTTTTGGGGGGGGGGTGTTCTGGATGGGTTGAACCTAGGAGGAAAAAAATGTTATATAATCCTTTGACTAACATTATTTTCTCGAAGTTGGGTGAATTCACATCCATCTATCAAGTTCAGGAGAGCAATACTAGGTTGAGAAAAAGGAGTAATCAAAAGAGAAGAGCAAAGCATGTCACTCAGTGATACCTTACCATGGGTAATTACCCAATGAAACTGTAACTTCTATTTTTCCATCGTTATTTTTCTTGATCCCTGGATCCTTCAGACATATACTACAATACTAACCAATTTCACATGTACCTTTTCCCAATCAAATCAAGAACAGAACACAATTTCAAAATACATCTTAACTAAGCTTGTTATAAACAAGGACAATATGATAACTCTTCCTACTGTGTTCAATTCTTTCACTCTTTAAGGAAACTTGGTTGCTTTTGAAGATCATTTGTTTAACTGAAAGAAATGAGTGCAGCACCATTTCTATACAGTTTGCTGCATGAAGAAGAATCCTTCTTCCTTCATGTTACTGAAAGGAGATTCACAGTAAACACGTAGCAACTGTGGAACCAGAAAGAAGGTACCATAATGGTTTTCCTTGCAAAATGGTAAAAAACTATTGAATTGTTAGAAACATGCTTCTCATGACAGCTGATAAGATTCCTGTGACAATGAATCTCCTTACAGTAGCTCTACATCTTAAGAAAGTACGTATGCATGCAGGAAAACAGAAGCAAGCAAGTGATGCAGAAGTTCTGAGGCCAAGAGGAGACATTTCTTACCGTCCCATCTGCTGCTTCTCTCGCTTCATCTTCGGTTGCCATTGCTCCAGATCAGAATGAGAAAGAAGAAGAAGAAGAAGAAAGAAGAAAGGAAAAAGGAAAAAAGAAAGATGGAGTGGCTTCTCTCTGAAAAAGGCTTGTGAGCTCTTGAAAAGCTGGTGGTCTTTATACCGACCTTTCCCTGCCCCTCTGTCAATATGTTTTCTATTGCTGAGCAGCGGTTAGGAAGCAGTGACAGACTGACAGTGCTCTTGACAGGGAATTAGCACTTGCCTAAGTGTAATCTTGACTAAGCGGGAGAAGTTATCCCTGAAATGGCAGATCAATGAACATGGAGAGTCAGCATAAGGTGCCAAAATGCCAACTGGTACGTGAGGCACATGGTTGTGGTGGCTGGACCGTTGTGTGCGTTCTTGCTTTGATGGACCCACAGAACCTTTTCTATGTGACATTATTGGATCGATAATTGATTAGCGAGTACCATATTCTTGGATCCTTCATCTTTTGTTATCTTTTTTTTTTCTTTTCTAAGTGCGGCTCAAAAGAAAAGTTTAGTTTTTGGTGTGAAGATACTATTATATGCTAATCTTTTTGCTTGGCTTCACATATCAGATAACATGATTGGTCTTCAGAAATCCATTATGGTGCAAATTCTGGTTAGGCTTCCCATGTATGCTTTAGTCACTTTCAACTATTTATGAAATGGCTGCGTTCATCTTACCTCATATTGCACTTGAGGGCGCAAGGGAACAACGGGTTTGGCCAATGTTTCTGCAGCCTGGAGGAAGTTTACCTGGATCAAATCAAGTGAAAGGCAGGACAGCATGAAAGTAACCTGGCCAATGTTCCTGTTAAACATGCATTCAAGGTTGCTTTCACTTTAACAAACATGGTTTCTTTCAAATTCATCTACCAATATGTTATGTGCCATTCTTTCTACACCCTTAGTCCTGAATCTTAAATGAACTGACTGCTGCGGTTTATGACCAAGAGCTCCTAACCCAGTCTAACTTTTTGTTCAGCCCATTGTTTCAGAGCTATGGCGCTGAGGTTGCTCCCAGTGGACTGATCTCTGAAGTCACTGAAGCACAGGGATGGAGAAAGGGGGTAAGAATGCAAGCCCCAGAATACTGAATCGAGTCTAGTGGCTGCAGGGGACGGTGGCCCGCAGCAAAAGACCTCCACATGTTCAACCGCCCTGGACAAGGAAAATACCTAGTTGGCCAACCCAAGGGCCACGCTGGATCCACCTCACGCAGTCCAAGTTCTTGCGGCAGAAAAGAAGTCCAGCCGTCAGTGCTGATCCTCACCTGCTACTGATTATCAAAACTTGAGGCAGGTAATGTTATTGTTATCCTAGCATATAGCTGCACCGAAAGAAGGGATGTCATGGCGCCATTGGAGGATGACATGCCTGCTTTGCAAATCCTCATCAGCAAAGCTTCCAGCCGCCCCGGGGTGCCGCTGTCAAGCCTGACTCAGCATGGTACGTAGATTCTATCATCTCTTGGAAAACCTCCTGTCAGAGGTTGATGTTTTGGTTCGGGAACTGCTTGCTTTCGGTCCTATGTAAATCGTCAATTGTGGTCCCACAAGAGCAATAAGCACACACAGGGTCAATGATTTTATATTTGAATCAACACAAACCTTTTTCTCTAGACGCCGTAACCATTCAGTAATTCTGGTTTTCATGTCACCACAAATTCTGATCTGACACTCTGTCCACACACAGTTTCCATTTTTGTGAATGACATATTCGACATGCCAAAATCTCAAGATTCTTCACTCGTGAGTCATGACGTCATCTGATGCTGCAGGAAAGGATGAAAGTAATTCAGAAGGAAAAGAAAAGGCAGAGGAGGACATCTCACTTCTAAAAAGCAGAGGAGGGGTGCCTTCCTCAAAAAAAAAGCAGAGGAGGGGGTGCCCAGTTATCTGTGGATGAAGGCAACAGCAGCGGCGAACGGAAACGAACACCAGCATCGGCACTGGCCATGCTAAAGCCGTATTGTCATTTTATGCCGCCAAAGTCATAACCACCTACGGATTTCTGAATTGATTTCGTCATCCGATATATACATGGCCTGTCAATTCGAGCAATTTGTGCCAGCCCGGGAATATTTGAGGACGATGTGTGCCGGACAAACAAAAAGGAGAGATATACTAAAGTCATACGTCACATAAAGTGTAGTCTAGTATATTTGAGATGAGGAGATCGAGCATCTTCGACCATTGCCAGCTCCATCGTGGATGCTGGATGGATGCAAATGCAGCGACATTTTTGTATCCTGCGTGTCACCTCAGGTTGAGGCGTGCCTCAGAGGCCACACGTGAAATACGGAAATGAAATGTAGGAATTTCGTATGGATGAAATTCATTAGTGTACGGCTAGAACCTTTTCTGATTATTTCTACAAGGATCCATATGTGTAAACTTGTGGTTTGCAAGTAGTCTTGACAGTTGCTGCTACAGCTTTTGCACAATGTCAGGATGTGTTTGCTCCGTGGAGTGGATGTGGAGCAGGACTCAAACCAAAAGGCTGGTACTGCCGTGTACGCGTCTAACTCCTAGCCCCTACCCCCAGCTCGAGCAGCATGAAAATTGGATGGGCTGCCAGTGCGATGATGTTGATGCTAGCGTTTGGCTCATCTAGGGCATAGAAGAAACTGGCATGCAACGCAATTACTAATGAATAGTTCATTGATGCATTGGTTTGTCCTGCGTTCTTGTCTAGATCCGTGGAGTTGAAGCCTCAAATTGCATAAACTAGAGACCTTAAACAGGATGACCAGATAACCTGAGGACAGTACTCGGCAAGGTCGGCCTACGGCATCCATTTTGCTGTGTCACATCCTTTCTAATTTCCCTACACTTACCTGGAACGCCTGGGCACCGCCAAGGTGCAAATTCTTCTTGTGGTTCCTCCTTCAGGCCAGACTTTGGACAGCAACATGACTTGCAGGAGCGGGGATGGGAAAATAATTATTTCGGTGCTTTATGTGAAAGGAACTTGAAAACCTCTACCTAGCTATTCGTGAAGTGCCCATTCACCCGTCTGGTATGGAGCCAAGTGGCAGCATGGAGTGGCTACCGAAATCTGTGGCCAAACGAACAGGCTGTAGGTAACTGAATGTGAAGATTGGTTCTTGGCCTTGACCAAAGAAGGCACCAAAGCGGCACACACCTTGGCCATCCTCACTCTGTGGTGCATCTAGAAGCAACGATAGTGATCTTCAAATATTCCAGACGCACGGCCTAGGAAGCGTCCATGGAAATTAAGAATGTCTGCTCTCTTTGGTCCATGGGTGGAGGGGAATTTCTCGAGCCCCTTTTAGTTGATTATTTGTTCTATGAGTAATTAGCTTACAACTCTAAAACCACTACAACGGCCTGTTTTACGTGGTAGCGCCTCTCGCGGGGGTTCCCTAACCTCTGTAAACTCTTCCTTCTTATTAATGTTATGCCAGGCAACCGAATCTTTCAAAAAAAAAAAGAGCCCTTAAACTTGCTACATACTTCTACTTTGCTATGTTTCACCTTTTTCATTATTAATTAGAGGGTGTTTGGATCCGATGACTAAAATTTAGGAGGTGTCACGTGAGGGTGTCGCATGGGGTGTTTGGATACTAATAAAAAAACAAATTACAGAATCTGTAGCACTACGTTGTCAAATCATGGACTAATTAGGCTTAAAAGATTCGTCTAATAAATTAGTCACAAGTTGTGCAATTAGTTTCGTAATTAGTCTATATTTAATATTACATGCATGTGTCTAAACATCCTATGGGACAGCGACTAAAGTTTAGGAGGAGAAACCAAACACGCCTTTAAAAAGAAAAAAAAAATATGTGTGCCTTAACTGCCTGGACTTCTACTTTACTATTCTACCCCTTTTGTCTTCTTCCTTTTCTTTGAGTATGCAGTAGATATGAGTATATGATTTGGAACTTGTAATCATCACTATAGAAAAGGCTAAGCTGTTTTTGTTTTCGCAGTGAACAGTGCATGGAGGCGATACTGTATTTTCGCCACTTGCCAGATCATTAGTCCACTCATCAGACATGCTAGCTGATCTCGATTGCAGATCACTAGACGAGGCATGCATGCTAGCAACTGGGCCCCGCCCAAACAGGCATCTAGCTAGGGTGGAGAGAGGGGCAAAGAGGAAGCCTTTCCGGTGAAAAGCCTGTGCACTTGCAGGCTAGTGGTCAAGTTGTTGGTCCAGGGAGCAACCAGCCAACCTTTGGAGGTGTTTGGAACGCTAGAATTTTTCGTGTTTTTGTTGTGAAATTAAATTGGCCTTGTTTAGTTTATTTCTTTAAAGTTTAGTCCCTATCGGATGTTTGATACATACACAGAGTATTAAATATAGACTAAAAAATAACTAATTGCACATATTGCAACTACTTTGTGAGACGAATTTTTAAGCCTAATTAGTCTATGATTTGACAATGTGGTGTTATCGTAAACATGTGCTAATGGCGGATTAATTATGCTTAATAAATTCGTCTCGTGGATTTCTGAGGACTTCTGTAATTTGTTTTATTATTACTATCCGAACACTGTCATATGACATCTAATATGACACTCCTAAACTTTAGCCCTTAAATTTAAACACCACTTGATTCTTGTGAAATTCATACGTGGTTCCTATAAAATTTCTACATTCCAAACGGACCCTTACAGTTTTTTTACCAGGACGATGAGATGGGAAATCGCAAAGCAGATGAAAGAACCTGGTTTTCCAGAGTGGATCCGGTGGGCCCACACTTTTCCAGCATGTGTTTGACATGTGGGCCCTGAGAATGGCATGTCTGCTTAAAGTTGACACACACAGCATACATGCAGAGGCTTAGGACCTGTTTGGCGGGGCTCCTCTCCGGCTCCGGCTCCGGCTCCTCCAGAGGAGCCCTGCCAAACGTTTTCTTGGAGGAGTCGTTTTTCAGTAAAAAACAGAGGAGCCGGAGCCGTTTTGGAGGAGCCACAATTTATGGCTCCTCCAAAACGGCTCCGGCTCCTCCGGAGGAGCCCCTCAGGAGGAGCCGTGCCAAACAGGTCCTTATTCAGAAAGCCACACTGAACACAGTCACTACTCACTAGCTCACTGGTACTGCTCTTATATATATAGAGAGAGAGATAAATATAAATAAATATCTCCCGTAAACAAAAGCAGCTGGAATGCCTTGTTCGCTTTATTTATTATTTATATTTCCATTTCATTAACACAGTCATTTCTGACAGAATGATTGGTGGATCTATCATAGACCTGGATTTGCAGATCAGGCAGGAACCATCTTCTTCTCCTCCTGAAAGAAAGAATGGGGGTGGCCTCTCGTGGTTGAGCTGTCCCTGCGCATGGAGCCTATGCGGGCCTCACCACGACAGTTAGGTATACAAGTGTCATGTTTGTTTGAGTTTATTTGGCTTATAAGACATGACTGAAAGTATTGTTGACTGTTTTGGTATGAGAGAAAAATACTATTCATTGGCTGATAAACCATGGCTTATAAGCCAAATACGACTAAACGAACAGGCCGAAGATCTTCCCTCTTCCCTTAGCTTTTTTTTTTCTTCTCTTTACCTGAGACCAGATTGGGTGCCTAGATTAAGAGATGGGAGCTATATTATAATGCAAAATGACAGAGCCAGAAGGTAGGTAGGTGCTATGCAACGGTGACATTGTGCCATATGCAGTGCAGCAGGATCGAGCTGGCTCCCATGTCGGTCTCAGTCCCAACAACACCAACAACGACAACAAAAGGGTTTTGTTTCTTTGGCTTCAAATGACAGGAAGGAATCAGAATTCAGAACTGGAAAGGCACTCATCATCATGGTTGAGTCAGTGAGGTCAAATATGAGAGTTCCTAACTTCCTTTCAGTGTGCTGGTTTGGTTGCCCGGTTGGTGAAGTGGTCATGTGTGCAGGCCTGCAGGGCATTCATGCCTGGTAAGCTAGGGCTGGGATAATCTCTGATTGCAATCTCTTCTTGTGTGATGGACAGGATAGTTGTCATCGGACATCATGCATTCATGCATGTAGGTGTGTCACTGTCAGGCTGTCAGCAACCACAGTCACACATGTCTTCCTGTTTAGAAGCTGGTACAGTCTACAGTGTGTGTGAGTACTAGTACTGATCTGACTGTGCCAAAAAGGAAGGGAAAAAAAATAGTGGTAGCACAAGTGAGATTTGCATTGGGCCGTGCTATTAGCAGCATCGTGAGCCTGGAACTGGCAGCCCATGAATAACGGCCCGTTTGTCATCAGTAATGTAATGACTTGGAAAGAATGATTGCCTCTGCAACTTTGCAAGTGTGTCCAATCTCCCTGCTCTTTCTTCCTTGCTTCATCATGCCTGCCTGCCTGAAATAATTTCCCTTTTTATATATGTATATATATTATATATACACACACACCACACACAAGAGTAAGAGTAACCCCTTGAGCTTTGTCAAAAGAAGGCAGCACAGAAAGCCTGAAGCCTCACTTATATAGCCTCCAGTAGCACCCTCTTTCTTCTGTGCACAAAGCTCTCACTCTCAACCCTCCTACACTCCATTTCAATTGCTTGCATTCTTGGTTCCCAGCTGCTGCTTAGATTAATTATCATCAGTCGTCAGTAGAGACGGGGGGAGCTGAAGAAGAAGCAGCAGCTGGTGCACAGTACGCGAGTGGAAGATCGTCACGGGCACCAGCACCAGCAGCACCAAGACGGCAGCAAGGTCTGGGTCCTGGGCCTATCCGGCGCCGGGATCGCCGCCCTGCCGCTGCAGCAGCTCAAGCCCGTCAAGACCCGCCGCCGACGGCACGCCGCCACCGCCACCACCGAGGAGGAGGGAGAGGAAGAGCCCGTGACGCCGAGAGGGGAAGGGTGGAGGATACCGACGGAGGCGGCGACGTGCCCACCCGCGCCCAAGAAGCCCAGGACGGCGGTGTCCATCATCAGAGGCACTGCCGCCGCCGCCGGTGCAACTACGACGGCGGCGAGGTGCTCGACGAGTTCTTCCGCGTCCCGGCGGATTTGGAGGCCGTCTTCGTCGCCCGCGCAGCCAAGGCGAACTAGCTAGCTGGACTGGGTACGTAGGAAGTACTGCCAGTGTGGCAGTGTGTGTATGTGATGCTTGAGCTCAAGTGATCCAAGCAGCAGGCTGGGCTCAAGCAAGTGTATGTGATGCAGATTGTAATGCATTGGCTGCTGGTGGTGAGTGAGAGTGATGATAGAGTGAGTGAGTGCAGTTGTACAAATTCTCTTCTAGTACATGTTAATGCAAGTCCTAATTCCGTGAAATCAAATTGTGTTAAAATGGAAGAATTGGTTGTTTGTTCATTCATTCTGGAGCTGTTATCTTTTTTTTTTTCTTTTTTGGTTTCTACAGATTTATTGGATGGCATTTGTCATAGATTCATCTCTTCCCTGCAGTTCCATTTGGAGGAGGGGAAGGGAGTGTAATTTCCTCCAGTGGAAAGTGGTGACGAAATGCATGCATGATTAAGGTGGCATGCAGTTTTAAGAGAACTAGAATTAGCAAAATGTTTCTTCCATTGGTTGGAGGAGCTGCTAGTTTCTTCCATTGTAAATAAAATGTATATATACATGTCTCTAAAATGTATGATTACACACTAACAGAGATTCACTCACATATTGTAAATGTCACTTTCTATATATGAAAAATTGCAACATTCGTTTAACAATAAATAATGTATATATGTCTGTGCATGATATATATAACATACTCCATGTAGTTAATTGTCGCCATGTGGCAACCTCTCTCTCCCGCCAAAATTTGAAATCCTAACAGGGAAATCTGATTAAATCCCCGGAAACATGCGAATCGCTTTGGAGTTTGATATAATCATGTAATCGGCAGTTGCTCCTCGCCAAAAGCCGTTTGCTTTCTCGAGCTTCGAGCTAGAAGAGAGAAAAGGGCTGTTTAAGTTAGGATCCCAACCTAAAGTACTCAATACTCTAAACAAGAACTTTGGCGACTTGTCACTCTTTATGCTGCATTTCACAGAGTTATCCACTCATACGTGTACTAAATGTTTATTTAACAACTAAAGGAGCATATATATAATAATATCTCTTTGTGCTTTCCTACTCCCTGACTTTTCCTTTTACCGTATGAATAATGAACAAGGTCTTTAGAGACTTCAGGCACACTAACACAACAATCCAATGTGCATGAGGATGTGATACTCGTACATACTTCTCTCGGTTCTAAATTAAAAAGTTATTTTGACTTTTTTAGATATATTTTTTTCTATGTATCTACTGGATGATATAACGTATGAGTAGATATATAGAAAAAACTATATACTTATAAAGGCAAAACGATATATACTTTGGAACGAAGGGAGTAGTTGTCGTCGGGTGGCAAACATGATTTCTTTTGTCACTATCTTGAAGACCAACGCACTCTCATGTAACCTAACTACCTAGCTAGTTTTTTCAGTAGGCCGGCCGGTATTTAATCGAATGTTCTAGCACTTTAAATATTCAGGTTCAGATACTGCTGGCTGCATGCACCACAGTTTGATCTGACGAACTAGGCAGATATACATAAAGTTGGCGATATAAAATCTGGATACTAGTATAACGGCTCCACTAGGGCTCAGTGGCCCCTTTTTCTTCCCTTGGATCCGTCCATGTCTGGGCCCCTACATTGCTCAGCAAAGCCACCGGCCTGGTAGTTGTAATGAAGGTCTCACCCTATATCTGATTTGACCTGCACAGTCAAGTTTTTTTTTTCCAGTGAAAAAGGCACTGTCAACTTTACTACATACACTACCAGATAGGCACTGAGTGAGTATGTAAGAACCAATTGCTAACTGTATGTCTTTTCCTGCATGCATTAGACAACCTACCTAGCTAAACCAAGAAGTGTTATTGCAAGCCAAATATATATAGAACAATAAGGAAAAAATGATGACTTGAGGAAAGTGCTACTCAAAATGCCTTTGGGAGAAGGCACACTAAAACAATAGGCTGATCTCTTAACCATCATGAAATAAAGCTAGGGCTACTTGATCCATATGCATTATTATGACCTTGGGTTGGGCATGTCTCCAAATGATGAAGGCTCCAGTTAATGGTACGTACGTTTATAAACATGGTTAGAGGCACTAGTTCCACTGAACCATGTCTGCCATTATAGGGGCCTACCTGCATGCATATAATCAATTGACTCATTGTGTTTAATTTTTTTTCTTTCACTAGACACAGAAAGAGAAGTCCAATTATTCAGAGTAGTGTGTGTACCTTCATGTAATTAACTATACTTCAAATTTTGTCGTGATCCATCTACTAAGCTATATTATTAGATATATATGGTGATCCAATTATTGGATTGGATTGTGGCAAATGAAAGAAACAAGGAGCTAGATATGAGTTTTAGTTACTGGTGGTTTCCTAGATGAACACACCAGATTGAAATGTTTATCGTGCCTTGGCAGCCGTGTTAATGTTCAGTTAGTGTGGTGTTGAGTGAGAACGACAAAAACTAAAGCTAAGGTCTCGTTGAAATACATGCAGCAGGATTGGTGGCCAAATGCGGCGTGAATTAGAAAATTCAAGCTCAACCCATTATATGCTCCTAATCAATGGTACTCAAGTCTTTGTCTGTTTCTTCTGTATTTATCTGTAAAATCACTTTGATCATAAGACTTTTAACTTTATAGTGATTGAACACAAAAGTGAATTATAATACCTAGGAGGGAGAGAGCGGTCATCTACCACAGCAGAGGCAGGCGCAGGATTTGGACCATGGGTATTCAAAATTCCAAATGCACTACGGGAGAACGCAGATTTGCCGAGTGCCGCCAGCTTTGCCGAGTACCAAAAATCGGGCACTCGGCGAAGCCACTCTTTGCCGAGTGCCGGACCGGGTGGCACTCGGCAAAGTCTAGCACTCGGCAAAGAGTGGCTTTGCCGAGTGCCACAGAGTGCCCGGCACTCGGCAAAGGGCGGCACTCGGCAAAGAGTGGCACTCGGCAAAAAAAAATGGCACTTGACGGCCGAGCCCGCCCACGCCGTCAAATTTTTTTTAAAAAAAATCTTTGCCGAGTGCCGGCCCTGGCACTCGGCAAAGAGGGCCTTTGCCGAGTGCCAAGGCCCTGCACTCGGTAAAGATCCCTTCTTTGCCGAGTGCCACTTCCTAGCACTCGGCAAAGGACCTCTTTGCCGAGTGCCAGGGCCGGCACTCGGCAAAATATATTTTTTTTGGTTTTTTTTATCCATTTTTTTGTGAGGCCTTCCCACATTATTTAAAACTCCATGTTCAGATTTAGGACAATTTTGACTTTTTTTGCTATATTTTGTTAGTTTTTTTTGTTTCGTTGAATTTTATGGAATATTTCAAATTTGAACTGCAGGTGCATGGAATAATCGAATTTGGTCGTTCAAAAAATGATATTCATGATATTTGGTGTATGTTGAGGCCGTATCCAGGAACTCACATGAAATTTCGAGCATCTTGTTGACGTAACATGATGAGGTACTTGCGGAAAAAGTGTATTCAAATTATATAAAATCCGAACGAAGTTCGAAAATGACGAAACTTGTCGGGGCGTCGTGTTATCGCATGTAGAGTCTATGGTAAAAAAATTGAGAAGGTTTCGATGTCTGGGTTTTAGGTATCCGACGTCGCAACTTGCTCGAAACCTTCTCAATTTTTTACCATAGACTCTACATGCGATAACACGACACCCCGACAAGTTTCGTCATTTTCGGACTTCGTTCAGATTTTATATAATTTAAATACACTTTTCCCGTAGGTACCTCGTCATGTTACGTCAACAAGATGCTCAAAATTTCACGTGAGTTCCTGGATACGGCCTCAACATACACCAAATATTATGAATATCATTTTTTGAATGACCAAATTCGATTATTCCATGCACCTGCAGTTCAAATTTGAAATATTCCATAAAATTCAACGAAACAAAAAAAACTAACGAAATATAGCAAAAAAAGTCAAAATTGTCCCAAATTTGAACATGGAGTTTTAAATAATATATTAAGGCTGCAAAAAAATAATGGGGCAAAAAAAACAAAAAAAATTGTCGAGTGCTGGCCCTGGCACTCAGCAAAGAGGGCCTTTGCCGAGTGCCAGGAAGTGGCACTCGGCAAATTTTTTTTAAAAAAACAAAAGCCCGGCACAGCACTCGGCAAAGGGGGAAACCCTAACTAAATGTGTGGGTCGGCCCACACACTCATTCACTCCACACAACACACTCACGCACGCACACCCCCGCGCCCGCCCCGCTCCACCCCGGCCCCGACCGCCCCGTCCCCGACCCGCCCCGCGAACCCCGCGCCGGCGCGGCGCCGGCCCGGCAGCGCCCCGCCGCGGCGCCGCCCCTCCCCACCCCGGCCGGCCGTCGGCCACCGGATCCAGGGCACCCCGACCGTGCCCGGCGCTGGCGCCCCCTGCCCGCCCTCGCCCCGCCCCGCTCCGGCGGCGCCCCGCAGCGGCGCGCCCGGCCGCGCCCCGCCTGCTCGGCGTTAGCCCAAGGCAGCGGCCCCGGTGAGCCCGCCATGACCCTAGAGGAAGGAGGAAGAAGGTAGCAGGAAGAGGAAGGAGGAAGAAGAAGGAGGAGGAAAAAGGAGGAGGAAGGAAGAAGAAGAAGGAAGAAAAAGGAGGAAGAAGGAGAAGAAGGAAGAAAAAGGAGGAAGAAGGAGAAGAAAAGGGAAGAAGAAGGAGGAGGAAGAAGAAGAAGGAGGAGGAGAAGGGGAGAGGGGGAGGAAGCCAAGGTGGAGGGGACAAACGTTCGTCCATGTCGTCCACGCCGTTCGTCCACGTCATCCACGCCGTTCGTCCACGCCGTCATCCCCTCCCTCGCCGGAGGAGAAGGTAAAGCCGCAGGGATGTCGGCCATCGCGCCGTTTATGTCGTTGACGGCCTTCATGCCGGGTTTGTGGTTGTGTTGGCCATCGTGCCCCAAATGTGGACGTCGGCCATCGTGCCGACGGTTTTTCTTGCAGGTTTTGGAAACCTCCCCGTGCAGGGGATGTTCTGCCGAAATTTTCAACTTTTAGTGATGTTTTTCTTCTTTTGCAGAGCAGGACCTGTCGGAGGGGACCCGGAGCACCTTGACGACCCTGATCGTCTTCGTCGGCGTTGCGGTCCTGCCTGCACAGCGCCGACTCGCCACTGCACCGACTCGCCACTACGCCGCTAGCCTGTCTCCACCGCCACCCTAGGTAAAATTGAGCTCTCTTCCTTACCGTTGTAGTACGTAGATCGGTGTAGCCCAGTTAGGCGTCTCCCGTTCGAAATAGATATAGTTGGAGGTATGTGGATCTCTACATATCTATGACCGTATCTGTTTCGGATTGTCCATATTTTTGGACAGCCCGTGGATGCGTAGATGGGTTAGTTTCCATGTTCTGCTCGGATCCGAGATGGAGTTTCAGCACCACCTCACTGTTGTTCTCCGGATACACACTCTCCCTTCCAGGACGTGTATCGGGAGAACTGCGGGGAGGTGCTGCCGAAATTCTGTCTCGGATCGGAGTAAAGCATGGAAACTAACATCATCTACGCATTCACGGGTGGGATTAGGACCTATCCTCACCTATTAGACAGTAGGCACACCGTGCAGATGCAACTGATGGTTATATTACTTCGTTATGTGTATATGCTAGAGGATGGATAACCGTGAGTGGATGTACATGGGACGCCCAAGTCAGGCTCAAATCACCCGTGAATGGATGGATAAGACCGAGAAATTCTTGGACCATGCATTTAAGGCAGCTAAGGGAGAGAGAGACACGTTCTGTCCCTACAGCCAATGTGAAAACAAGAAAAGAAAAACAAGGGAAGTCATGGTGCAGCATCTTTGCAAGTATGGATTTATGCCAAACTATACCCGGTGGGTGTCCCATGGTGAAGCCTATCGTCCTAGAGAGGAGGCCATGAGACGACGCTTGGAGGCATTTGACGGTGATGGCGGGGTACCAGGATGGTTAGGTGATTATGAGGATGCGACGTTTGCTGAAAGGCCTACGGAGGACAAGCAGGAGGATGAGGAGGAGGAGCCAGAGCCAAGCGCTAAGGCGTTCTTGGCCATGTTGGATTCGGCATAGAAGGTCCTACATGAGAAGACAATGGTTTCTCAACTGGATGCCATTGGCCGCCTACTGGGGTTGAAGTCCCAGCACAACATGACTCGAGCCTGCTTTGATGCTATGATGGCAATTATTGGGGGGCTGCTTCCAGAGGGTCATCATCTGCCGAGCAACTTGTACGAGTCAATGAGACTCCTTCGGGCACTGAAGATGCCGTATGAGCAGATACATTGTTGTCCGAAGGGGTGCGTCCTATTTAGGGAAGAACACAAGGATGTAAAGTACTGTCCAAAGTGTAAATCCTCTAGGTATGTGGAGGTAGACAAAGGTGATGGAAAGAAGGAGCAGAATGAGGACATCCCCATGAAAGTCCTAAGACACCTTCTGATCATACCAAGGCTCCAACGGCTATTCATGTCTGAGGAGTCCGCGAAACAGATGACATGGCACAAGAATGGTGTTCGATACAATCTTGACAAGATGGTACATCCAGCAGATGGTGAAGCATGGAAAAGCTTTAATGGCAACCATCGTGGCAAAGATGAAGAGGCCCGTAATGTACGTGTTGCGCTGGCAACGGATGGGTTCAATCCTTATAGAATGATGTCAGCCCCATACACTTGTTGGCCCGTGTTCGCTATTCCCTCAATCTCTCCCCCGGGGCCCTACTTCAACGACAAAACATATTCTTGACGTTGATAATTCCTAGACACCCGGGAAACAAAATGGGTGTGTACATGTAGCCTGTTTATGATGAATTGATCAAGGCTTGGAATGAAGGCGTATAGACTTACGACCGAGCTACAAAGAAGAACTTCAGAATGTATGTTTGGTACCAGTACTCCATGCATAACTTCCTGGCGTATGGGATATTCGCCGGCTGGTGTGTCCACGGGAAGTTTCCATGCCCGGTATGCAAGGCAGCTCTATAGTTCATTTGGTTGAAGAAGGGTGGGAAGTTTTCGTCGTTCGACAAGCATCGATAGTTCCTCCCTCTTGACCATGCATTCAGAGGAGACACCAAGAACTTCACGAAAGGTGTCACGGTGACCGACCCTGCACCTTAGAAGATGACTAGTGCCTAGGTTCATGCTCAGATAGATGCTCTTGTGCTCCCGGCGTAGAAAGATAATCCAAAGAAGGGTAAAAGAAAGAAAGTTAATCCAAAGAAAGATAATCCAAACAAAGATCGCTTTGTGGGCTATGGTGTGGAACATATGTGGACTCATAAGTCGGGATTGGAGAGGCTTCCCTATTTTGATGACCTTCTCCTTCCACATAACATAGATGTAATGCACACTGAGAAGAATGTCGCCGAAGCACTTTGGGCAACACTCATGAACATTTCTGACAAGACAAAGGACAACCCTAAGGCCAGAGTAGACATGGCAACACTATGCGATAGACCAAAGCTGCAGATGCTGCCTCCAAGAGACGGCAAACCATGGAAAAGGCCTAAGGCCGATTACGTCTTGGAAAAGAAGCACAGGACGGAAGTGATACAATGGATGCAGACGTTAAGTTTCCCTGATGGGTTTGCAGCGAATCTGAGGAGGGGAGCGAACCCAGATACTAGCTGAGTCTTAGGGATGAAGAGTCATGACTTCCACATATGGATTGAGTGGCTTCTTCCGTCGATGGTTCGAAGCTACGTCCCTGAGCATGTCTGGAAGGTGCTGGCAGAGCTGAGCTTTTTCTTCCGCCAGCTTTGTGCTAAGGAGATATCTCTGAAAGTGGTTGAGGAGTTGAAAAAAACGGCACCCGAGTTGCTCTGTAAGTGGGAGAAGATCTTTCCACCTGCCTTTTTCTTGTCGATGCAGCATTTGATTTTGCACCTCCCGAACGAGGTACGAATGGGGGGGCCCGTGCAGAACCGTTGGTGCTATCCAATCAAGAGATGTCTAAAGACTGTTCGCCAGAAATGTGGAAACAAAGGTAGGATTGAGGCTTCCATAGCAGAGGCATTCATTCGTGAGGAGGTGTCAAACTTCACAACATTGTACTATAGTGAGAAGCTTCCTAGCATGCATAACCCATCCCCTCGTTACAACGAGGACGAAAATGAATCGACCCTCAGCCTATTCAAATGGCAACGCGGGAGATCAAGTGGAGCGGCCAAAAAGAGGCTGACCAATGAAGAGTGGCGCAAGATCATGCTCTATGTGTTGACTAACCTTGACGAAGTCGACAAGTATCAGGGGTAAGTTCTCAACGAACTTGTTACATACTCCGTAAATTTTCTGCATCCAACAACCTTGTTGCTTGTCGGTGCAGGGAATTTTTGATCAATACTGGCATCTTTCAAGGCCACCTTCTGACCATGAACGAGAGACCCTTCTTCAACATGGTTCGCCTGATTTCATTACATGGTTCCAAAGAAAGGTACCTTCTGACCAACTTTGGTCGTTTCAATTTTGGCGTTCCTAGTTGCCTAATTTCATTTCTCTCCTGCTTGAGCTTGCAGTGCCAAAGTGATTTGCCTAATTTCAACATGGATCGCACGCTGGGGCGCAGTCACCGTGAGCCGCTTGCGGAGTAGTTTCTATGTATCGAACTTGTGAACTTGTGGACTATGAACTTGTAGTTTGTAATAAATTGTGGATTTCGGATAAATTTGGTCGTTTGTAATATATAAATGTGGTTTGTAATTTATTGCTGTTGAATTGTGGTTTCTATTATATATATATGCATTGTTGTTTAAATGGAAAAGCAAAAAACACAAAAAAAGAAATTTAGAGGTGGCTTTGACAAGTGCAATGACCATTGCACTCGGCAAAGAAAATTTAAAAAAAATTAAAAAACACGCTTTCCGAGTGCAATGGTCATTGCACTCGGCAAAGAAAATTTAAAAAAAATAAAAAAACACCCTTTGCCGAGTGCCGGTGCTGTGGCACTCGGCAAAGAGGTTTAAAAAAACAGATTTCTTTGCCGAGTGCTGGAGCTATGACTCTCGGCAAAGAGTTTTTTTTTAAAAAAATTAGACGGCGTCAAATCTTTGCCGAGTGCCCGAAATTTGGCACTCGGCAAAGCAGTCTTTACCGGAAGGGGATTCGACGGAGGCTCTTTGCCGAGTGTTGCACTCGGCAAAGGCTTGGCTTTGCCAAGTGCAAAGCTATCTTTGCCGAGTGCAACAGGCACTCAGCAAAGAGCCCGCCTCCAGTAGTGATGGCAAGAAAAAAAATTTGATAGCCTAAATTATAGTTTTATAACACAGAATTAATAGGTAGCATCATTGATTAATAAAATTGATCACAACTTGAAATTGTCCGGCTACTAATGATCAACATATCAAAGTGGCAACATGTGAAATAAATAGAGGATAAAATAGCAAAATGGTAACAAAGCTTTCAACTTACAAGCTACAGGACAACTTTCCGATCCTTAATGCTTTAAAAATGAGTGATGATGTCCTCGTCCTTAGCTTGCATGAAGAATTCTCTTTCAATCAATGTGACCAAGCAACCATTCAAATATTTTTGCCCCATCTTACTTCTTCTCTTGTTCTTTATCAAATTCATTATAGAAAAGACCCTCTCAACACTAGCAGTTGCAACAGGGAGAACAAGCACCAATTTGAGAATTTTATAAACAATTTCATAAATTCACAAGCATTGACAAATTGCAATCCCAATTACCAATTTTCCAATTTTACAGACCATAAAAAATGCTCACGGCTCACCAATTTTACAGAGTGCTCCAGGCCTCCGGCTTGCTGTCCTGTCCCTGCTCGCATGCTGCCCTGCTCCCGTCCTCACTGCTCCACCACTGCCGCCGCCCCGCCTCGCCTGGCGCCGCCCCACTGTTGTGGCCTTGTGGTGCTGCCGGCTACGCGCGCGGGCCATCGTGCGTGGTGGTCGTGCGGCAAGGGCGGCGCCACGCCTCTGCCCTCGCCGGCTCGCTGACCGCCGCCGCCTGCCGTTAGGGTTGAGGTCTAGCGGATGAGGAACAACAGAGCATTAGGAGGACATAACGGATGAGGAACGAGCGCCTCATGAGGACATGAGATCAGGGGGACCGGGGGAGTCGGCCGACTGGGCTAATTGGGCCGTTTGGCCAGCGGCCCAGCGCGGGGATGGACACAGGGAGTTGGCCTTGGCTGACCTGGGCCAATTGGATTGAATTGCTTTTTATTTTTTGATGCATATACATAGATAAACTATATATACAAAAAAAAATTGCAAAAATAATGGGTATTCAGTTGCATACACTTAAATACAAGTGGCCCTGCCCCTGTACCACAGAATCAATTCAAAGCCTACATTCATGCTCTCGTCGACCTATTCTTGCAATGTACTACCTCCGTTCCTAAAAAAGGTACAATTTTAGATTTGCACTGGGTTAAAGTTTCTTAATTTTAACTAAGTTTAGAGAAAATGTTATTAATATTTATTAATCTAAGTAGGTATACCTTGAAAACATATTTATTCTATGGTTAATCTAGTAATACTTATTTGGTACGGTGTCATAAAATGTTAGAATTTTTTGATAGATTTGATATGATTTAAAAATGTTTGATCTCGAAAGCGAGAATTGTTTTTTTTTCGACAGGCGTAATACAAGAGAACGTGACATGCCTTTGGATCTATCAATGTGTAGACTGATGTTAGCTCACCAATGCATGACACCTAGTGTGCTTCACCATTTGTGAAACAACACCTGATACATCACGCAGGGGACCTATCTACATGGCACTTTCACGGTTTTGGCAAGGGTCTATTGCAATAATGCGGCTCATGTGCCGAAAACATAGCAAGGTGGACATAAGAACAGGCCATGGACAGAGCCCGGAACACCGGATAGACATAGACCCATCACCCATGCACGCATCTACAGTTCTATGACAGGTTACCGGGCACATGTTTCACAACAAACATATATATAATAATAATGAGCACCGTTACTTTGTCACATGCTAGCTGTCGGATATCAGTAATTGGGATATCCGAAGAGGGGATCTGAGGACTACGGACGACGACTCGCCTAAATAATCAAGGATGTATTTCAGTCTCGACCGACCCCGAAGGGACGGTCTCTATCTCGCCTAACCCTAAGGGCACGGGCTCTGTCTTGCCCGACCCTTAGGGCGCGGGCTCCGTCTCGCCCGACCCCTTGGGCACGGGCCCCGTGTCGCCCGACCCCAAGGGTACGGGAGCCGTCTCGCCCGACCCCAAGGGTACGGAAGCCGTCTCGCCCGACCCTGAGGGCACGGGCTCCGTCTCGCCCGACGGGGACTCATACCGCCTCCAACCACTATGGGTCTAAGGGTACGACCCCGGGTCAAACTTCTAACACCAGGAGGGAAGCGGGCACATCTCGACGTGACTCATGGCCACGTTAGGCCACGCCTGGGGGTTCACATCGCCAATAGTGATAGGTGTGTGGTCGCTGTGTTGCCTACTCCTCGTACAGACGCTGACAGGCATGTCGGTTCACCACGCCGTCCGCCGGGATGGGATGAGACGCCACGACCAGCTGATGATGTCGGGGCATGGCACCAATGGTGAACAGGAGCCCAACGTGGAGCCGTCCCTGTCACCATCCACAGCGTCGGCGGGACCCACATGAAGGAAAAGAAGGACCCGACGGTCCTGGAGGCCTTCTTCTCCCTTGCTTTTTCCCTTCTTTTTCTCTGTAACCTGCGCCTTCCCCTTCACCTATAAAAGATGAAGCAGGATGCCCCAAGAGAGGGAAAAAACGAGCACACAGCTGAACAAACTCTCAGCACTCTTCAATCCTTCCGCCAGAGACTTGGGACCTTCTCCCTCTCTCGCCCGTTTGTAACCCCTACTACAAACTAGTGTTGGTAACATGAGCAGCAACAGACTGGACGTAGGGACATTCCGCCCGATCCAGTATAAATCCTTGTGTCCTCTGAGCACACCATCCGGGTCAGACACGTAGATACAAATTTACTAGCCGGTGATCCAAAACACAGACAGTTGGTGGCCAGGTAGGGTCTTTTTGCACGTCTCGACGTCCATATCAGGCCTCGGATGGCTAGTCACGGTGTCAGTTGGGTCTCGGGCGCGCACGTGTGCTTCGGCAACCTGGACTTCATCGTCACGGCGAAGGGAGAGTTGGCACAGGCTCCCACCGCCGTCTAGTCTCTCCACTCTATCAGCCTCGATGCGATTGTCGAGGCGCTTGAGGAGCTGCAGCTGCGCGCGCTGGAGGCCCGTGCCCCTGGGAGCGACCAGCTCCTCGCCTTCGATTACGGGAGGCTAGAGTGCCAACTCGACGTCTTCCTGTGACCCCGACCGTCGTGGGAGAACTTACGCTGCCTCACCTTCTCGTTCACCAACGTCATGACGCAGCTTGCCGAAGGAGACTCACTCTCCCCGGAATACCTCATCCAGAGCGCCCCGACAGCGTTTACGTCCGGTCTGCGCAACGCCGTAAGGACCGTTGGCCACCTCGTGGCGCAGCGCATGCACCCCTTCCCTACGAACAACGAGTTTGTGGGGATGACCGAATGCATCGCGGAATCTTTCCACGACCTTCTCACGGAAGATTTAGAGTCGCTCTCCAACTTTGACTCAAGCAGAGGGAGCCATCACCCCTTGCGAGAATGTTTTATGGTAGGTACCCCCGAGGGACATGTCGAAAGCGTCCACGAGGGAGGGGCTTCTGTAACACCCTAAGAATTTATTATAATTTAGTAATTAAATTTGAGCATTTAATTAATTTTTATGCATTTTAAACTAGGTTAAATAATAATTTTTGGCTAATTAAAATTTACTATAAGATTTAGTAACATGATTGCTGCATTCATGCGGAGGAATTTTGGTTTTTGTCTGTGTGTAGGGTTAGAGTTGAGTGGCTTTGAATTTAAATCTAATTTGAATTTGGAGCAAGTTTGTAAAAACCAGAAAATGAAAAAGTTTTTTCTTTTCTTTTTCCCGCTCTCTCTTTATAGCCCAATAATTGAGCCAGCCCACCTCTCTTTTTCTTTTTCCCGCGCCTGGATCCGGCCTTGGGCCGTTGGCGGCCCAGCTCCCGTGCACCTTCCTTCGCTCCTCCTGTCTCGCACGTGCGGCCCAGCAGCACGGCCTACTCGGCAGCCCGCTCCTGCGCCTTCCTTCCCTCTGCACACGCGCACCGCGGCCCAGCTTGGCGCACCATTCGGCCTGGGCGAAGGCCTGCTCCACGCCCAACACCCGTGCACCCGTCATTCCCCCCTTTCCTCTCACTGCACAGCAGGACCCGCATGTCAGCCGCTCCCTTCCCCTTTCCTTCTTCATCGTTCTAGTGATGGTGCTTGCCATCAATGGCAGCTCACCCGTCGCGTCACCGAGCCAGCCATGGCAGGCGTTCAAAACCCATGGTGATGACGGGCGATTGACGCCGCGCCGATTTCCACTTCTGCCTAGCTCCCGTTCGCCTATAAACCCCGCTGCTAAGCCTTTCCCCCTCATATTTCCCGTTCACAGTCGAACTCGTGCCCCGCCATCGAAATTCGCCCGCTCTAGTGCTCAGTCGCCGTCGATGTCTCACCCAGGAGCTCCGCCGTGCCCACCGCATCTGTAGGTGCCTTCTTCTCCTCATTTTGGTCACCAACTTCATGGATTCACGCTCACCGATGGCTTTTCTCTTCACAGCCCACCACCGCACGTCGCCGATCATCTTGGAGCCAACTCGGACATCGACAAACTCCCATCAGAATCGCAGTGAGCCACTCGACCTCCCCGTACCCTCCTTTTTGTGAATGGTGCTCTAGAGCACCATACCGCATGAGCTCCAAACAACACCGTTCATGGCGCCGCCGCAGGGTCGTTGTCCAAACGTGTTTCCCCACCCCCTTTTTGTAGTCCATTGGATTCACAAGGCCGCTCGTTGCATTTTGGTGTGTCCGGTTGGGTCTGAGGCGGCCGGAATCGCCGTGCCGGTGATCCAAGCGAGCTCAGGCCATCGGCAAATATGGCACCGCCGCGCTGGCACTGCACACCGGCGAGGGGAGCCCCCCCTTCTTCTGCGCTGTTCGATCACGGGTGGATGGCTCTGATTAGATACCCCTTTCGGGATATGTAACCGATCCACCATGGACCGTGGACTCGGCACACCACGCCCACGTCAGCGCGCCCACCGCACACCTGGTGCACCGAGCCAATCCTCACGTGCCGCGCGGCGCCCAGTCAGTGGCAACATAGTCAAACCACGGTCAGTCGAGCGCACTTTGCGTTTTAGCCCCTGCATTTTCTGGAAATCAACCCGCGGTCCAATATCAGTTCAAAAGAATTTATTTTTAGTCCTGTATTTATCTATTTTAGCCCCTGTACTTTTGAATAATAGTACGCACTGTCCAGAACACGTTAAAATTTAGATTTTATTAGTTTAAATTCAAATTTGAGTTCGGTTTATTTACAGAAATGCCATTGAAACTTGTTTTATGCATAACTTTTGCGTTTTAAATCCGATTAGAGTGATTCTTTCGCTCATGTGTTTGTAGCAGTACATAGATTAGTTCTATAAGCTTTTCGGTCTTTGTTTCTACTGTTTTCTATACTATTCTAATAGAAGTATATTTGTATGCATGTGATGATTGGAATGGATGCTTGATTGGTGAATGAAAACACGTTTAGGGGTGATCAGTTCGAGGTTGCTGAGGATCAGTTGGGTGACCAGCAGTACCAGGAAGGAAACTTTGAAGAAGGCAAGTGTAGTAAAGGCCCCTTGTACCCATGAACTCTATAATTCATATACATGCATGTGTTTAAATTTGAATTACCTTTAAGGACTTTACCTAGATTACTAATTGTACCACATATCCTTGATACCTATGGTTTGGGATGCATTTTGGATAGATGCTACAGCGCTCAACATAAAATAATTGTTAAACATGACTAAATGTATTATGCAATATGTTAAAATAGAGCTTTTTAGCAACAATTAGGGGGCTAGAGTACTGGGTTGAGTGCTCTAGTGCCTTTCCATAAGGACTTAATCCTAAAGCGGACACCCAGAAGGTTTTGTACAACCCCGAGTGTCAAATGGCTCTGATTTTAACCTGTTAACTACATTGTACTAGCTCGTCTGTAGCTTTCCGTAAGGGCAAGAGGAGGCACTAGTTGGTACATTTCTTTTCCCACTAGGGTGTGTACCATGCCATGACCATGAGTGCCACTCCTAGGGGAGGGCCACATATGGCTAGACGGCTGAAACCTTAGTAGCTACGACCTGTTAGTGCGACTAGCGAAGAGTTACGTAGTGAAACCCTGCCACACTTCCTAGGTAGAGGTGATGTGGGCTTTGTAAACCCTGGCATTGGGAATCATGGCTCGGTGGGTAAAGTTGTACAATTTCTATAGAAATATTTAACCTGTTATAACTGCCGGGCTCACGGATATGAGCGGCCTAGATCCTTCATGATTAGTGGTTGCTATGGATGGTTGGGAATTAACATAATCTGGATTATTCATTATCACCACTTGGGTTGGGTTTATTCACTAAAGTAGTGATCCAGGATGCTAAAACTTGACCAACTAAAATTGCCAACCGCAGTCAAACCGTGTCTAGACTTTGAGCCTCATAGACCCCTTTGTTATACTTGCTAAGCATGGTGCGCTTACACTTGTTTTACATTCAATGAAAATCCTGGATGGGTAACAGATAATGTATATGAAGAGTTTCCAAAAGATGTCTAGGATTACTAGGGTGATGTCCCCCGGTTGGAGTCCCTGTAGCGTTTTGGGCTTAGTTCTCTACTCTATGTAATAATGTTGCCGATGAGCAAGACTTGTGAAAACTATGTGATCAGATATGTGATGTAATAAAGTACTTTACTTTGATATTATGGCAATTTGAGATTAAATGAGTGTTTGGACATCCTGGGCGCACATATATGAGCACTTGGTTTTGTTATGCAAAATTGGGTACGACAAATTGGTATCAGAACTATAACTGACTGTAGGACGATCAACCTAGTTAGAAATAGAGTTTTTAGGATCACATTATCTTTATTTTGCCACCTTTAATTTACTATAATTTTTTGCTTATATTCTGTCTATTATCTGTTGCAAAAATTATCTTATTCTAATACTCAACCTTTTCAATCTTATAGATGGCCCGCACCAAGTTGATAGCTCGCAAGCGTACCATTGTGATGCCAACAAGGAGGACGAGGTTCACGTTTGGCAAGTGCGTTCCTCCACACCTAGTGGAGGCATTGAGGAACATGATGGAGGAGCCCTAGGAGGAACCGCCTGTGGAGGTGCCCATAGAGGAACCTCTGGAGGACAAGATGGAGGATGAACCTAGGGATGAGGAGACTGAAGAGGGGCCCATGTTTGAGGAGCCCATGGGGATAGAAGAATCTGATGAGGAGCCCATGGAGGAAGATGAACAGGGGGGTTAGGATGGAGCTGGTGATCCTGAAGATGGTGATGCTTCTGACAACTCTAATTCTGATGATGGGGGTAATGATGGTGGTGATGATGGAGACAGTGGAGATGATGGTGGTGATGGTGACGGAGATGGTGGAGGTGATGGTGATGACTACCATGCCGCACTGCTGGCTAAGGGGTGGACCATGGAGATCCACTATGATTTGTAGGGTGATGCCTACTACCACCCAAAGCTTCTCTCCCTTGTACGCCGCTACCACACTAGGTGCACCGTGTAGTACTAGACGGAGCATTGGACCCACCCTGACTACACCGGCTTCTGGGAGACGGAGGTGTACATCCGCGAAGGGAGTCGGGTGCGCTACATCCACCGTGCTATCACTACATGGCTCACACGTGCAGCTGCCATCCGGGATGCTACTCAACAAGTGTTGGTGGTCAATCGTGACTGCCACTTCGATGACATCGAATGGGAGGAGGATCGTTATCTTCCCCATCGTCGGAGTGACCAGTCCACCTGCAACATCATTGCACCACTTGGGGAGGAGAACCATAGGCTTAGGCCTACCCTGGTGAGCTTGGCCTAGACCAACACCGACTTGGATCAAACCTTGAATGAGCTAAATGCCATGGGGAAGGCATACCTGCAGCTTGCCCTTGAGAATGCTATGTTGAAGCAACAGCAAGGTGGTCCTGACATGGAGGCACCAAGTATTCCTGCTGAATCGCCCCCAAGGAATAGAGGAGGCCATGGAGACCCCAACACCAGCACCAACATCGACTCATAGGAGGATTTCCCACAAATATGTAATAAACATGCATAGATCTATGAGAGTGTGTTTAGTTTCTTTTCTTTTCAATGGTTGAACAATTGTCACTTAAGTTGTTGGATGATTGTCATGATGGATAATGTTTGATTTAGATTTTTGTCATGATTGTGGTGATTTGTGGGCATGTCCACAGTCATTTAGTTTAAGACTAAGGCTTAAGGATGATATGAATAAATAGTTGGGTTTCTTTTTATCCTGCTGTCCGTTCTGTATCATTCTGAGCAGTCCACCTTTATCAGTTCATATCTCATGTTCTGGATGTTCAATGGTCATGAAAATTTTATGGAGATAAGTAGACTTCTGCATCTTTCTTTTGGCTCTGGAATCACCTCAATACCTGTTATGAATTGTGAGATACAGCTGTTGAAAGTTGATGTTTCTGTGCTGTCAGAAATCTGGAGCAGTACTGCTTGTCATCTGTTTTTTACTTTTTAAACTTCAGAATCTGGGAATGTGTTCTACATGAAAGTTGTTGAGAATTTCATAAGCTTTCCAGAAATATAAAATTCGCATTCAGATGATAAACAGAGAGTAAGATATTCTCATTTTACTGCACTGCTGTCTGTCCAACTCGCCGGAAAAGTTCAGAACATCTATCTTCTTGTATACTATATATATATATATATATATATATATATATATATATATATATATATATATATATATATATATATATTGTCTTTGGTCTTGTGACATCTACTCTCATTAGGCCATTATCTCTTAAAAGTTACATATTTTGGACATCTGAGACTTATATGATGTATCTACAGATGGTGAACACCAGGAGGAACAACCAAGGGGGTGAGAACTTGCCGCCGCCACCCCCTGTTACCCTGGAGCAATTGATGATGATGCAAACCCAGTTGTTGCAGCATATGGCTCAAAATATGCAGAACCATAGGAATAGAAATGCACCCCCTCAAGTTAGAGACAAGAGGGGAGAGTTTCTGAAGGGTCACCCACCTATTTTCAAACATTCCACTAACCCACTTGAGATTGAACAATGTGATGACAAAGAGAAGGTTTTATGTGCTTCTGGGCAACTGCAGGGGGACTGCACTTGACTGGTGGGACTCTTTCCATTTTGGTTGTAATGAAGTTAATCCTATCACTTGGCAAGAGTTTCGCATTGCCTTCCGCTCTCCTCATGTGCTTGCTGGATTAATGAAACTCAAGAAGAAGGAATTCTTGTCTCTCAAGCAGGGGAGCATGTCTATTGCTGAGTATCATGACAAGTTCATACAATTGTCACGGTACGCACCTACTGAAGTGGAGGATGATGACAAGAGGCAGGAACTGTTCATGGAAAGTTTGAATGATGGCCTCCAGTACCAATTGTTATCTCATACCTTTGCTAGTTTTCAGCAACTAGTGGATAAAGCCTTGGTCATTGAGAATAAGTGCCGTGAGATGGAGGACAAGAAAAGGAAGTTGTAGGGATAGCAATCCGGGAGCAACTCTCGCTTCCGTACCAATTGTCAACACACTCATCCACAACCGCGCTATTAGGGTCAGTCCAGTCTGATCAACTACAACCAATAACCACAGCATGCATAGCAGCAGCAGCAGTATAAGGCACCAATCCAGCACTAGCAGCAAACTAACAATGCTCCTGTGAAGAGCAATGTCCCTAATGCTCCACAAAATAATGGCGCACCAAAGGCGCCAAATGCAGTCAATGACAACAGATGCTTCAACTGTGGAGAACCAGGACATTACTCCAACAGATGTCCTAAGAAGATGGCTAATATGCAGCAGAATTATGTCCATGGAAAGGTTAATCATGTGACTACAGAGACAGCTCAGGAGGCACCTGATGTGGTGATCGGTACGTTTCTGATCAACTCAAACTCTGCTACAGTTGTTTTCGATTCTGGTGCTTCATATTCCTTCATAGCATGTACTTTCATAAAGAAGCATGGTATTCCCATATGTGTTTTGAAGAAACCCTTGTTAGTAAACTCACCTAGAGGGGAAATGAAAGCAAATTGGATATGCTTAGCTACTAGTGCCATCATAAGGGGGTAGAATTTCAAGTCAACCTTGTAGTCATACTCATCTAGAATTGATGTTATCTTGGGTATGGATTGGTTGAGGTCCCGGAAGGTAGTTATAAATTGTGGGAACAGTTTCGTGAATCTAACCACTCCATCTAGAGAGAAAGTTGAGTATGTAGCAACACAGTCAGCCTCAGAAATCTATTGGGTTAATCAATTGAAGGGCACAACCATAGAGGATATACGAATAGTAAATGAGTATCCAGATGTCTTTCCTGATGAGTTATCAGGTATGCCACCTAAATGAGATATTGAGTTTATAATTGAACTTTTACCTAGAACTGCACCCATAGCTAAGAGACCCTATAGAATGGGAGTGAATGAATTAGCAAAACTTAAGAAACAAATAAGGGAACTGCTAGATAAGGGTTATGTCAAACCTAGTTCTTCACCTTGGGGAACTGCTAGATAAGAGAAGAAAGATGGTACACAAAGAATGTGCATAGATTACAGATCACTTAATGATGTCATAATTAAGAACAAGTATCCACTACCTAGAATCGATGACCTATTTGACTAGTTGAAAGGAGCTTGTGTATTTTCCAAGATTGACCTTCGATCTGGATACCATCAGTTGAGAATAAGACGTTCTGACATTCCCAAAACCGCTTTTGTGACCCAATATAGATTATATGAGTTCACAGTCATGTCTTTTGGTCTGACAAATGCACCCGTTTACTTCATGTATTTGATGAACAAAGTATTCATGGAGTATCTTGATAAGTTTGTCATTGTGTTTATTGATGATATATTAGTCTACTCTAAGAATGAAGAAGAACATGAGGAACATTTGAGGCTAGTATTGCAAAAGCTTAGAGAACATTAGCTCTATGCTAAGTTTAGCAAATGTGAGTTCTGGCTAAAAGAAGTATCTTTCCTTGGCCACATAATCTCTAATGGAGGAGTAGCAGTAGATCCTAAGAAGGTTAGAGATGTATTGAGTTAGAAGCCACCTCAGGATGTTAGTGAGATTCGGAGTTTCCTTAGTATGGTTGGGTACTATAGGAGATTCATCGAGGGATTCTCTAAGATAGCAAAACCTATGACTGCCCTGTTAGAGAAGAATGCAAAATTTGTATGGTCTAAGCAATGTCAGGCTAGTTTTGAGGAGTTGAAAAAGAGACTGACTTCTGCCCTAGTGCTTGTCTTACCTGATCTTACCAAAAGTTTCTCTATCTATTGTGATGCCTCACGGCAAGGTCTAGGCTACGTTCTTATGCAAGAGGGTAGAGTTGTTGCCTACGCATCCAGACAACTGAGAAAACATGAGTTAAATTATCCGACTCATGATCTAGAGTTAGCAGCTGTGGTACATGGTCTCAAAATTTGGAGGCATTACCTGATTGGTCACAAGTGTGAGATTTATACCGATCACAAGAGTTTGAAGTATATATTCACTCAGTCAGATCTAAATTTGAGGCAGCATAGGTGGCTAGTGTTGATTGAGGATTACAACTTGGAAATACACTATCATTCGGGAAAAGCTAACATTGCAGCAGATGCTTTGAGTAGGAAGAGTTATGTTAACATGGCCTATGCAACTCAATTACCTAGAGAGTTGTGTGAGGAGTTCGAACACCTAAATTTGGGTATTGTGGCTAACACTATAGAGTTAGAGGTACAACCTACTTTAGAACGATAGATTCGTAAGGGACAATTGAATGATGAGAAAATCAAAGATATTGCTGAGCGTATAGTGATCGGTAAAAGGATTCCACATGGATGATCAAGGAACAGTATGGTTTGGTAAAAGGATTTGTGTGCCAAAAGTGAAGTCTATTAGAGAGTCTATTTTGAGGGAAGCTCATGCTTCGGCCTATTCTATACACCCGGGGAGTACTAAAATGTATCTGGATCTTAGAGAGAGATATTGATGGTATAGACTAAAGAGAGACGTAGCTGAATATGTGGCCATATGTGATACGTGCCAAAGAGTAAAGGCAGAGCATCAGAGGCCAGCAGGTCTACTTCAACCTATGAAGATATCCGAGTGGAAATGGGAAGAAGTTGGAATGGATTTCATAGTGGGATTACCCTATACACAGAAGGGATATGACTCTATCTGGGTAATTGTAGACCGTCTGACAAAAGTAGCACATTTTATTCCTATCAAGACAACTTACTCTGGTGCGAAGTTGGCAGAGCTATACATGAAAAGGATTGTATGTTTACATGGAGTATCGAAGAAGATTGTTTCAGATAGGGGTACATAGTTCACATCTCATTTTTGGTAGAAGTTACATGAGTCCATGGACACGAAGTTGAACTTTAGCTCAGCTTATCATCCTCAGACAGATGGGCAGATCGAGAGAACAAATCAGATTTTAGAGGATATGTTGAAAGCTTGTGCTTTACAGTATGGGACAAGTTGGGATAAGAGTTTGCCTTATGCCAAATTCGCTTATAATAATAGCTACCAGAAAAGTCTTAAGATGGCACCATTTGAAGTGTTGTATGGAAGAAAGTGCAGGACACCACTGTTTTGGAATCAAACGGGGTAAAGTCAAGTCTTTGGACTAGAAGTTTTGCAACCAGTAGAGAAATAAGTACAAACAATAAGGCAAAATTTGAAGGTCGCACAGTCTCGATAGAAGAGCTATGCGGACACCAGAAGGAGGGACTTGGTGTTTGAAAATGGTGACTTTGTTTTTCTCAAAGTTTCACCTGTGAGAGGAGTTAAGAGGTTTCATACTAAGGGAAAGTTGTCACCCAGGTATGTGGGACCCTTCAAGATCATCAACAGGAGAGGAGAAGTTGCTTACCAGCTATAATTACCGGAACAGCTCTCAGATGTTCATGATGTTTTCCATGTATCACAGCTTAAGAAATGTTTGAGGGTACCCGATGAGCAGTTACCTTTGGACAAACTGGATATCCAGGAGGATCTTTCATACAAAGAATATCTAGTGTGAATTTTGGAAACAACTGAGAGAATCACAAGGAGCGGGATTATAAGAATATGTAAGGTTCAGTGGAACATGCATTTTGTAGATGAGGCAACCTGGGAAAGAGAGGATGACCTAAAATCTGACTATCCTAATATTTTTGAATCATCCGAATCTCAAGGATGAGATTCATCTTAAGGGGGGTAGGTTTATAACACCCTAAGAATTTATTATAATTTAGTAATTAAATTTAAGCATTTAATTAATTTTTATGCATTGTAAACTAGGTTAAATAATAATTTTTGGCTAATAAAAATTTACTATAAGATTTAGTAACATGATTGCTGCATTCATGCCAAGGCATTTTGGTTTTTGTGTGAGTGTAGGGTTAGAGTTGAGTGGCTTTGAATTTAAATCTAGTTTGAATTTGGAGCAAGTTTGTAAAAACCAGAAAATGAAAAAGGTTTTTCTTTTCTTTTTCCCACTCTCACTTTCTAGCCCAATAACTGAGCCAGCCCACCTCTCTTTTTCTTTTTCCCGCGCCTGGATTTGGCCTTAGGCCGTTAGCGGCCTAGCTCCCGCGCGCCTTCCTTCCCTCCTCCTGTCTCGCGCGCGTGGCCCAACAACACGGCCTGCTCGGTAGCCCGCTCCTACGCCTTCCTTCCCTCCGCACACGCGCACCGTGGCCCAACTTGGCGCACCATTCGGCCTAGGTGAGGGCCTGCTCCGCGCCTAGCACCCACGCACCCACCGCTCCCCCTTATCCTCTCACTGCACCGCGGGACCCGCACGTCAGCCGCTCCTTTCCCCTTTCCTTCTTCGCCGTTCTGGTGATGGCGCTTGCCATCAATGGTAGCTCACCCGCCATGCCACCGGGCCAGCCATGGCAGGCGTTCAAAACCCATGGTGATGCCGAGCGATTGATGCCATGCCTATTTCCCCTTCTATCGTGCCCCTGCTTGCCTATAAACCTTGTTGCTGAGCCTTTCCCCCTCCTCTTTCCCGTTCACAGTCGAACTCGTGCCCCGCCATCGAAATTCATCCGCTCCAGTGCTCGATCGCCATCGACGACTCACCTAGGAGCTCCGCCGTGCCCGCCGCATCTATAGATGCCTTCTTCTCCTTGTTTTGGTCATCAACTTCATGAATTCACGCTCACCGGTGGCTTTCCTCTTCACAGACCACCACCGCACATCGCCGATCATCTTGGAGACAACCTAGACACCGGCAACCTCCCCATCAGACTCGCGGTGAGCCACTCGACCTCCCCATACCCTCCTTTTTGTGAATGGTGCTCTGGAGCACCATACCGATGACCTCTAGACCACACCGTTCATGGTGCCGCCGTGGGGCCATAGTCCCGATGAGTTTCCCCGCCCCCTTTTCGTACTCCATTAGATTCGCAAGGCCGCTTGCTGCATTTTGATGTGTCTGGTTGGGTCTAAGGCGGCCAGAATCGCCATACCGGTGATCCCAGCGAGCTCGGGCCATCGGCGACCATGGCGCCACCACGCTAGCACTACACGCCAGCAAGGGGAGCCCCCCCTTCTTCTACGTCGTTCGATCATGGGTGGATGGCTCTGATTAGATACCCCTTCAGGAATGAAAGGATCTAACAATGCCTAGAGGGGGAGTGAATAGGCGTATCTAAAAATTTACTACAAATGCTAAGTTCGAATCTATCAGTCAATGTCAGAAGTCCCGACGTTTGGGTCAAAACTCCAGACGTCGTCAGAAGTTCCCGCATAAACGTCAGCAGTTTCGACACCTACGTGAACTACAAAAGCAGTGCCAAATTTAACTTTGCGGATAAATAATCTTACAACCCCACTTCCTAGTGGTTTGGTGAAGATGTTTGGTCACTCCCTTGACGTCGTAATGCCCCCAAACCGTTGATCGAGTCCAAACCCTAAAATGATAGTTTAGGAGAGAAAGAGACAAACAAATACAAGTAATCTCTAGCAACCACAACAACAATAACAAGCACGCAGGACACAAGGATTTATCCCAAGGTTCAGCATCCCCACAAAGGAGCTCCTACGTAACCGTTGTTAAGGTGACCACCAAGGTCGGAGTCTCTTCCACCTCCTTGCCTCTCTCAAAGCGACCACTAAGGTCACTTGAGCTTTCCACTAAGAAATCAAGGGTAATACAAACTTCCCAAGGCTCTTCCACAATATGGAAGCTCTTGGGCAATGCCTAGCTGGCTAGGGGCAAAGCCCTAAGAGTAATAGATGCAAAACCAATCGGCTTGAAGAAATCAAGTGCTCAAGCTTTCTAAAGTGATGCTCTCACTTAATCCACTCTCCTTTCACTCAAAACCCTAAGGGAATCGAAGATTGGAGCAAAGGGGGGAGGAGAGGGGTGCTTTAGTTGCTTGGGAGCTATTGAGCACGAAGTGGGTCAGCTGTGAATGAGTCTGTAATGGTTAGAAGTGAAGAGATGAGTATTTATACTCCAAGTGAAAATTTAACCATTCAGATCTATGTCGGAAGTTCCGACGTAGATCTCAGAACTTCCAACGTTAACAGAAAACACTGTTCACATAGGGTCAGAAGTCCGCGCGTGCAAGTTAATGTTGGAACTCTCAGCAAACATCGGGACTTCCGACGGTCGGAACTTCTGACGTACGTCGGGACTTCTGACATGCGCAGTTAAACAACTAGCCAGCACTGCTGATGCTAGAACTCTCGGCTTGGGTCGAGAGTTCCGACAGTCAGAACTTCCGACGTATGTTGGGAGTTCCGACGAGCGCAGACAGTCGACCAGCAGAACCACCGATGCTAGGACTCCCGGCTTGGGTCGGGACTTCTGACTGTTGAAAGTTTTGACTCACATCGAGACTTCCGACGTCCACAGTCACCACGCAGGCTAAGTGACTAGGAGTCAGAACTTCCAGCAAGAGTCTTGACTTCCGACTGTCGGGAGTTTTGGCTTATGTCGGGACTTTCGACACCGACAGTCATAGAAAAATAATCTATGTGCTCATGGAGTGCTAGAGTGTCTCTCTTTTGATTTTATTTTAATGCTTGAGCACTCTATCTTCCTCAGACCAACTAAATTTGCATCCCTCTTTATAGTGCGATGGATCCTAAACTCAAAAACAAAATTAAAACCTTTGGAGAGCATTTTGAGTTCATCCGCCTTTTCAACTTCAAGAATTGAGGGATATCATTTCATCTTTATCAACTCTTTGAATCTTTCATGGGACTAATAGCTGCGACATATCTCATTAAGTTAACATTTGTCCCTAATTTGGATGTCATCAATACACCAAAACCCACATAGGGGGCAAATGCACTTTCAATCTCCCCCTTTTTGGTAATTGATGACAACCAACTTAGGCTTTTATAAGAATGAAAGAATTTAAATCTTTTGAACCCCAAAATTTATGAAGAGCTCCCCCTTGATGTATGCATGAATTTCAATATCAATTAGAATCATCTATACATGATTTGCATACCTCAAGACAAAAGCTCCCCCTAAATTTTGCAATCCATGGGGTGCAACAAGTGTGTGTGAACAAATATACATCTATGAAAAGAAATGCAATATGACATGTTATTTCACACAACAGGTAAAAGAGAATATGATGGCCAAGATTTCAAAATAGAATTTGAAGCAACACATGGCCATCCAAAATACATTCATCATCATAAGTAGAGACAAGTATAAGCTAATAAGATGAATAGATAACCATAACTTGTCCTACAATCATTCATCACAAACACATATAGATAGTTGTCCATCACAAGCTTGCCATCACACGACATAGTTCATACACGCTAAAGGTTTTAAAGTTCTGAAACAAAAAGACCAACTAACTTATTACAAGAGAAATCAAAGCCTAACACTCCCCCTTTGTCAGCAAGTGCCAAAAGGGGTAGGTCACGTGAATATCCAACTACTCATCCTCATAGTCATCATTGTCATCTTGATCACCATCATTGTCAGCATTGTCGTCATCGTCATCATCATCATCATCATCATTCTCTTGCCTGTAGTCCTCATTGTCGGCGGCGGCCTTGCCCTTGCCATGAGGGCGAGAAGCGGCATCATCCTCATATGCCGCACATGCCTCATCATATAATGCCAACAGATCACGAGGAGGCACAAACGGCGGCAAAGGAGAGGACACAATACCTACGTGCTGCTCCAAACGATATAGCCTCTCTTGGATATCATGCTCACGTTGAGCACTAGCACAACATTGTCCAAACATATATGTCATTAGGAATTTGAACTTGCTCGGCTTCTTTCTAGAGGAGGACAAAGAGAGAGGCTCGGCACTAGAAGAGCGAGCAGCAGCAGCAGGTGGTGAAGCACCACGGCGAGAGCGAGAACCTGAAACATGTTTCCCTTTTGCTTTGGCTACATCACCTTTCTCCCTCAGTTCTCTTGTAGCAATGATGGAGGTCTTGTTGGATATCTTGAGGAGCTTGTGCTGAGTGTTAGAGGGAAACTGGATGCCGGATACTTGCTCAATGACATGCATAATGTACGGTGCATAGGGAAGATGCTTCACCGGATCCTCAGTAGCATCATGTATCTTGTTCCAAATGTATCTGCTGATGGAAATTTTCTAAAACTCATCGCCAAAGCGCTGAAACACCTTCTGGGAATCATCATGAAGGAAGGTGGAGTCACCTACCTTTGAATACAAGATCTATCGTAGGATGTTGTTCAGAACATAAAAGTAGGGCTTCAGGAACACTGTCTGTCCATCAGTTGTGTGCCCATCAAGATACATATGTCGATACTCCTCCAAAGCGACATCCTCATACTCAGTCAACTCAATTGCAATGTGGTCGTTGTGACTCAAACCAAGAAGGCGAGAGAAAGTGATGAAGTCCACCTTATAATGCTTGCCTTCAGTGGTCTAATGAATAATGTCAACAGCACCAGTAGGGTCTCTCTCATGATGATAGGAAGCATAAAACTGACAGATGAGCTCGTTGTTCCAATGCTTCCTAAACTCTAGAAGGTAGGACAACCCCATTGAGTGTATATCCTAAACCATCTGCTCCAGCTCGGATTCCTTGTACTTACTAAGAGAGTATGCATCAATGCACTTCATCTAAAGGACCGGTGGCTCCCTTTTCTTCAAGAACTTCCAATAGAGAATTGAATCATAAAAGTCATAATGGAATGGGTGCTAGAAACAATACTCAAGTCATAGATCCTTCTCGTCCTTAGCATAAAGGTTCCTTCCCCTCATGGACCTGATGTCCTTAACCCAGTGATAATAGTCCACTAGCAGAGGAGGAGTCCAACCACCAGCCGGATTGGGAGCCATGGCGGGCTCCCGCATGATCGGCGACACACCCGGGAAGGGAACAAGCTGAGAGACAAAGCCCGGTCTGGTAGTCGGGGTGCGAACAGGTGGAGCAGCAATGGTGCAGCCGGCACGCTCAAGAGCTTCCTCTTCTTCATCAACAATCGACACATCCCCAACAAAGGCCGGAGCAGGAGGAGGAGCGGTAGCCGATGATCCTTGATCGACACGACGATGAGCAGCATGGGAACCACCAGCACCACCATGCTGGTATGCTGCCTTGGTGTGGCCAGATGGCTTGGGAACAATGGCATGATCTTGGTTCTTCTTGGATCGCTTCTCCTTATGACGCGAGGGACTTCCACCGTCCATGACAGCGAAAAACACGAAGTGGAACTAAGAAACAATGCGTCGGGAGTCCCTATGGTCTGAACATCGAGAATTGAAGAATCATGAATGGAGTGGTCACCCTATGGTCGGAAGTCCAAGGCAGGGTCGGTACTTCCGACAGCCGGGAGTTCGGGCCTATCGTCGGGAGTTCCAACGGGCGGAACCTTCGATGGTCGCCAGGACCTCCGACGCACACACTGACCATCCTATTCACGAGGCTTCAAATCGCGACACACATTCATACAAGGAAGATAGAGGAGTAGATAGGGAGAAAGAATAGAGGCAAAGCGCAAGGTACATTGACAATAGGGTTAGGGTTCCACGGTAGTACCTTGAATCGAGGAAGGAGGAGATGGAGAAAGATGAAATTGTAGGCCATGAACAAATCCACGAGCGCGAGCACCACCACCAACCGAATCTCCACCACCAATCCTAGGAAGAACACCAAGGCACGAGCGGTGGAACAGGGGTGGTGAAGTCAGGACTGCCGGCAAGGCCTCTGGCGGCGCAATGAGAGGGAATGGGGGTCGAAGCTCCCGGCAGTCCAGAGGTGCAGGCAGAGCGCGATGCGGCGGCGTGAGGAGGAGCAAGGAAGGGTGGGGGCGGTGCATGGAAGGGAATGCGGTGGTGCGGGAGAGAGGGGAGGGAGAGAATAACTGCTTGGAAGGGACCGTGCCTAGTAAATGAGACGGTGAAACGGTACGGCACGGTCAAAACGGACGACGCGACGGTCAAAAACCCAGATCTACGTCAGAACTCCTGACTTACGTTGGGACTTCCGGCGGTCGGGACTTCTAGCGTGAGCCGTGACTTCTGGACGTTGGGACTTCTGGCGTACGTCAGGACTTCCGACACAGGGAAATAGGAAAACACCTCAACCGAACTCACTCTGCCATGTGGGGCAAAAATATGATGGACACTAACATTTTCACAAGTGACTAGATTTCATTCAACCAACATAAAGCAATAGTCACTCATGAAAATTATAAAATAGATTTTGAAAGTGTCACACAATGTTTTTCTTAATTCTTTTCTCCTAACTAGATCAAACAAAATGTGTGTGCAAGGGATCAAGCCACGTTACAAGAATCAATGATATTTAGTTCACTCGTCAAAGCATAAAATCTTAACTCATCTAGGGGCTTTGTGAAGATATCGGCTAATTGCTTTTTGGTGCTCACGTGATGAATGGTGATATCTCCTTTGGCTTCGTGGTCTCTCAAAAAATGATGCCGGATGTCTATGTGCTTTGTGCGAGAGTGGTTTATAGTGTTGTTTGCCAACTTAATGGCACTCTCGTTGTCACACAAAAGTGGAATCTTGGTTAACTCACATCCAAAGTCCTTTAGTGTTTGCTTCATCCAAAGTAGTTGGGCACAGCAAGCGCCGGCCGCCACATACTCGGCTTTGGCGGTGGACAAAGCAACATAATTTTGCTTCTTAGAGCTCCAAGACACCAAGGATCGACTAATAAATTGGCAAGTCCCAGTAGTACTCTTTCGAGTTACTTTGCAACCGGCATAGTCCAAATCAGAATAGCCAAGTAACTCAAAAGTGGAGCCCTTAGGATACCACAAGCCAAGATTAGGAGTGTGCACTAAATACCGAAAAATTATCTTAACAGCCATCAAATGACATTCTTTCAGATTAGCTTGAAATCTTGCACACATGCGCACACTAAGCATAATATCGGGCCTAGATGCACAAAGGTAAAGAAGTGATCCAATCATGGAGCGATATACCTTTTGATCGATGTCCTTTCCTCCTTGATCAAGATCAAGATGTGCATTGGTTGGCATCGGTGTCTTGATGGGCTTGGCCTTGTCCAAGTTAAACTTGTTCAACATGTCGTTGGTGTACTTGGTTTGACTTATAAACGTGTCATCCTTGAGTTGCTTGATTTGAAATCTAAGGAAAAACTTCAACTATCCCATCATGGACATCTCGAACCTATTTGTCATAATCCTACTAAATTCCTCACAAAAAGCCACATTAGTACTACCAAATATTATGTCATCGACATATATTTGGCAAACAAAGATATCATTATTGACTTTGCGAGTAAACAAAGTAGCATCAGCCTTCCCTATCTCAAAACCTTATTTGAGTAGGAAATCCTTCAAACAATCATACCAAGCTCTAGGGGCTTGTTTGAGCCCATAGAGCGCCTTGTCGAGCTTGTAGACATGGTTTGGATACTTAGGGTCTTCAAAGCCCGGTGGTTGCTCTACATACACCAACTCGGATAGGGGGCTATTGAGAAATACACTCTTCACGTCCATTTGATAAAGCTTGAAATCATGATGGGCGACATAGGCAAGTAGAATGCGAATTGATTCTAGCCTAGCCACCAGTGCATAGGTCTCCCCAAAATCCAAGCCTTCAATTTGAGTGAATCCTTAAGCCACCAACCTTGCCGTGTTCCTTGTTACCACGCCATGCTCATCTTGCTTGTTGCGGAAGACCCACTTGGTTCCAATCACATTTTGCTTTGACCTTTCCACCAAGGACCAGACTTCATTCTGAGTGAAGTTGTTCAACTCCTCTTGCATGGCTATCTTCCAATCCGGATCATCAAGTGTCTCTTCCACCCTACGAGGTTCCAAAGGAGAAACAAACGAGTAATATTCACAAAAACTTGCTAAATGGGAACGTGTAGTTACCCCTCATCGAATGCTCCCCAATATGTTATCAACGGGATGATCCCGTTGAATGGATTGATGCACTCTAGGATGTGGCACTTGAGTTGATCTTTGGATAGGGCCATCATCATCATGGTCATGATCGATTGGAGGATCATGATCATGAGCTTGTGGAGGGTTGACTTCACTTCTTTCTTCACTGTTGAGTTGAGGTTGAGCTTGCTCATTGTTCACACCATCTTCATGAGAATGACCTTGTGCTTCATTTGATCTCCCATCTTGATTATTTCTTATTGTGGAAGCTTCACCATGTTCATTGGATGAAACATGATGAATGGTTGGATCAAGATCATCATGCACAACATGGTCTTCATCTTCGTCTTCGACGGGCTTTACTTCACCAATGGCAAGCTTCTTGATTGCTTTGTGTGTAGCTTCTTCATTACCTACAATCTCAACATTGACTTGCTCCTTTTGAGAGCCTTCGATTTCATCAAAAGTCATGTCTACTACGATTTCAATCAAACCTATGGTTTTATTGAAAACACGATATCCATGTTCGTTAGTACCATAACCAAGCATGAAACCTTCATCAACCTTTGGTGCAAACTTAGGGCTTTTGGATTTCTTGTTAAGTATGAAACACTTGGATCCAAAAACTCTAAAGTAGTGCACCTTAGGCTTTTTACCGGTTAGAAGTTCGTAGGTGGTCTTTTCTCTTTTCTTGTGAAGATATAACCGGTTGATAGCATGGCATGCCGTGTTGACCGCTTCCGCCCAATAGTTGGTTGGAGTCTTGTACTCATCCAACATTGCTCTTGCGGCTTCTATGAACGTTCGGTTCTTCCTCTCCACAATACCATTTTGTTGTGGAGTGTATGGAACCGAAAACTCATGCTTGATTCCTTCTTCATCAAGAAACTCTTCAATGTTGGTGTTCTTGAACTCCGTCCCATTGTCACTTCTAACTCTCTTGATTTTGACTTCAAACTCATTTTGGGCTCTTCTTGCAAACTTCTTGAAGATACCTTGGACTTCACTCTTTTCACGCAAAAAGAATACCCAAGTGAAATGAGAATAATCATCAACAATTAAGAAACCATATTTGTTACCACCAATGCTTATATAAGCGACGGGTCCAAATATGTCCATGTGAAGCAACTCCAATGGCCTTTCGGTTGTCACAACATTTTTGATGGGATGTTTAGCTCCAACTTGTTTTCCCGCTTGGCATACGCTACAAATCCTATCTTTCTCAAAAGAAACATTTGTTAGTCCAAGGATGTGTTCGCCTTTTTTAAGTTTGGCCAAGTTCCTCATCTCAACATGGGTAAGTCGAAGATGCCATAACCAACCCATGCTAGATTTTGCCATTTGACAAGTCTCGGGATTTACTCTATTTGATGTGAAATCAACTAGATAGAGTTTCCCTTTTAAATGACCCATAAATGCAATAGAGGAATCCTCCCTTCTATAGACTTCCACACCCTTATCCGTAAAGAGACAATTGTAACCCATCTCACAAAGTTGTGAGACAAACAACCTTGTATCTCAACGAATTCACAAGTAAAACATTTGAAATGGAATTATCATTTGATATAGCAATTTTACCCAAACCGACGACTTCTCCTTTTCCATTGTCACCAAACACAATATTTCCACATTGATCATGACTTGGTTGGAATGATGTGAACATGTCCTTCTCTCCGGTCATATGATTGGTGCATCCACTATCCAACACCCAACTTGTTCCACCGGAGGAATATTCCTACAAGGACAAATTAAGCTTTTGTTTTAGGTACCCAAAAAGATTTGGGTCCTAGGGGGTTAGTCACATAAAACTTGGGCACCCAAACACTCCTTATAATTTCCTTTCTCTTTTGGGCACCAACATACTTAACCACAATCTTGCCATCCTTGCCCCAACAACACATATAGTCACTAGCATAGCACCGTGGAAGTGGTGCTTGTGGCTTGGGGACATCAAATTGCTTCATCTTGATTGTCTTGTTACTTGTAGGTTGGATCTTTGGAATGTAGACCTTGTTGTTGGCCTTGCATATTAGCTCATCAAGAGCAACGCCCTTGTTGAACTTCACACAAGGCACACCATTGATCATGTTCCTTCCATTGGCCTTTCCATCATACCTATTGTAGCCAATGCCTTCCTTGATTGATGGGCGCCTTGATGACTTGTATATAGTCTTGTTGGATTGCTCTTGACACTTGCACCCATTCTTCAATATCATCTTCAACCTATGAATCTCCTTGTCTTTCTTCTCTAACTCAACAAGGTTAGTTGTATATGCATTCACATCAATTTTATAGCATCTTTTACAACCATCACTAGTTGAGATATTAGAGTCTTCAGTTGCCTTAGGAGAAGTTGAAGTGCTAGCACAAAGAGTACTATAGTTTAACACAAGATTTCAGTATTTTTCTTCCAAGCTTGTGAGGCTTTCTTGAGCTATACTCTTCTCAATCTTAAGGCTAGCTACTTGATCATTAACCGAGGAATGTTCCTTAGTCAATTTTCCAATTGAGTTATTGGCTAAAGACAATTCTACGGTTAACTTCTCAACCTTCATCTTTTCCTCGGCGATAGATGCTTCAAGTGCAACGTTTTTCTCTCTCTTGAGTGATTATATCTCATTGCATCTCTAAGCATCTATCCCTCTTCTCTAATTTCTTCATTAGCATTTTTATTTTAGTGAAGGCATTTTTACCAAATTTCTTTATCATGGTTGCTTCAATTTCTTCTATGTTATCATCACAACTATCATACTCATCACTAGAGGAAACGGGTGTAGTATGTACCTTCTCCCCTTTTGCCATGAGACAAGTTGCGGTGTAGTAGTTGTTGTCGATGAGGTTGGAGAAGAGCTTCGGTGGTGAAGATAGGTTGGGGAAGAGTTTTGGTGGTGAAGTTGAGTCGGGGAAGATCATGGTCGGTGAAGAAGAGTGGTGGATGGCGATGTTTACGGCTCCCTTCTTCTTCTTCTCATCATCACTTGAGTCACTATCACTTGACTCACATTCTTCCCCAAGATGAGCTTCACCTCTCTTCTTGCCTTTGTTCTTCTTGTCTTCATTCTTGTCGTGCTTGTGCTTCTTTTTCTCATTAGGACAATCGGCTATGAAGTGACCGGTTTGACCACATCCATAGCAAAATCTCTTTTTGAACCTTCTCTTTCCATCACCATAGGTCTTGCGATTGCTTTTCTTCTTCATAAACTTTCTAAGATTTCTAATCACAAATGCAACCTCCGCATCGGAATCTTCTTCTCCACTTGAGGAATCATCCTTCACTTTCTTCTTTTCTTGACTTAAACCTTGACCTTCATGTTGTTGAGTTGCTTTAAGGGTTGCACTCTTGTCGAATCCCATTGCATTAGGATTTTGATTGTGAGCATTGATTGCATCTTCATCTAGACATTCATGATGCTTGAGTTTTGAAAGAACTTCTTGCGGTGTCATCTCATCATAACCGAGCCTTTCCATGATCACGGATGCTAGCATGTTATTCTTGGCTCTATAGATTCTCAACATCTTTCTAGCAACCTTGTTGTCATCCCATTCGGTGCTTCCAAGAGCTCTTATACGGTTGACCAATGCCATGAGCCTATCAAACATGGATTGTGTTGTTTCATTTTGCAAGAATACAAATCTTTCCAATTCACCATGAAGTAACTCTATGTTGTCTTTTCTCACACTTTTATCTCCTTCAAATGACACTTTCAAAGTATCCCAAATTTGTTTTGCACTTTCCATTCCATTCACTTTTATAAACTCATCCGGAGCTAGGCTTGACATGAGCAATGCTACGGCTTGTGCATTTTGATGGAGGTTGTGCACTTATTCTAGAGTTATCTCTCTATCTTCATCGGTAGGAATCATCACACCAACATCCACAACTTCCCAAAGTCTTGCGGCAATGAGATGCATCTTCATCTTATAAGACCAATCGGTGTATCTTGTTCCATCAAAGTGAGGCGGCTTGCCAATGTTGATGGACGGAGTATGTAGTGTTGAACCTTTTATGAGTTGTCCATAGTCAAAGCTCATGTTTGAATATATTCCCTTTCCATGAGCATGCTCACCGGCTCCAATATCACTAGCGACATCTATGTTTGCTTCATTCTTGTCACTTGTATCATTCTTGCCACTTATTGCATCATCAACCTTCTTGCTCAATTCTTCCTTCATCTTGCTCATCTCATCTTGCATCTTTTTCATTTCATCTTGAAAGAACTTGACTTGAGCACCCATCAACTCTTCAGCTATTTTCTTGCCCATCTCGGCGGCAATGGCTTGCATCTTGTCGGACTCTGACATTGTTTCTTCTCACGTGGTGAAGCGCAAAGAGAAGACCTCGCTCTGATACCAATTGAAAGGATCTAACAATGCCTAGAGGGGGGTGAATAGGCGTATCTAAAAATTTACTGCAAATGCTAAGTTCAAATATATCAGTCAATGTCGGAAGTCCCAGCGTTTGGGTCGGAACTCCCGACGTCATCAGAAGTTTCAGCGCAAACGTCAGCAGTTCCGACGCCTACGTGAACTACAAAAGCAGTGCCAAATTTAACTTAGCGGATAAATAATCTTACAACCCCACTTCCTAGTGGTTTGGTGAAGATGTTGGGTCGCTCCCTTGACACCGTAATGCCTCCAAACAGTTGATCGAGTCCAAACCCTAAAATGATAGTTTGGGAGAGAAAGAGACAAACAAATACAAGTAATCTCTAGCAACTACAACAACAACAACAAGCACTTAGGACACAAGGATTTATCCCGAGGTTCGGCAACCCCACAAAGGAGCTCCTACGTCCTCGTTGTTGAGGTGACCACCAAGGTCGAAGTCTCTTCCACCTCCTTTCCTCTCTCAAAGCAACCACTAAGGTCACTTGAGCTTTTCACCAAGAAATCAAGGGTAATACAAACTTCCCAAGGCTCTTCCATAAGATGGAAGCTCTTGGGCAACGCCTAGCCGGCTAGGGGCAAAGCCCCAAGAGTAATAGATGCAAAACCAACCGGCTTGATGAAGAAATCAAGTGCTCAAGCTTTCTAAAGTGATGCTCTCACTTAATCCACTCTCCTTTCACTCAAAACCCTAAGGAAATCAAAGATTGGAGCAAAGGAGGGAGAAGAGGGGTGCTTTAGTTGCTTGGGAGCTATTAAGCACGAAGTGGGTCAGCTGTGAATGAGTCCGTAATGGTTAGAAGTGAAGAGACGGGTATTTATACTCCAAATGAAAATCTAACCGTTCAGATCTACATCGAAAGTTTCGACGCAGATCTCGGGACTTCCGACGTTAACAGAAAACACTGTTCACATAGGGTCAGAAGTCCGCGCGTGCAAGTCAATGTCGAAACTCCCGGCAAACATCGGGACTTTTGACGGTCGGAACTTTTGACATACGTTGGGACTTCCGGCGTGTGCAGTTAAACAACTAGCCAGCACTGCTGATGCTGGGACAGCCAGCTTGGGTCGGAACTTCCGACGTACATCGGAAGTTTCGACGAGCACAGACAGCCGGCCAGCAGAACCACCGATGCCAGGACACCCGGCTTGGGTCGGGACTTCCGACTGTCGAAAGTTCTGACTCATGTCGGGACTTCCAACGTCCACAGTCACCACGCAGGCTAAGTGACTAGGAGTTAGAACTTCCAGCAAGAGTCGTGACTTCCGACTGTCAGGAGTTCTGGCTTATGTCGGGACTTTCGACACCGACAGTCACAGAAAAATAATCTACGTGCTTGTGTGTCTCTCTTTTGATTTTATTTTAATGCTTGATCACTCTATCTTCCTCAGACCAACTAAATTTGCATCCCTCTTTATAGTGCGGCGGATCCTAAACTCAAAAACAAAATTAAAACCTTTGGAGAGCGTTTTGAGTTCGTCCGCCTTTTCAACTTCAAGAATTGAGGGATACCATTTCATCTTTATCAACTCTTTGAATCTTTCATGGGACTAATAGCTGCGACATATCTCATTAAGTTCACATTAGTCCCTAATTTGGATGTCATCAATACACCAAAACCCACATAGGGGGCAAATGCACTTTCAATATGTAACCGGTCCACCATGGGCCATGGACTTGGGGCACCGTGCCTGCGTCAGCGCGCCCACCGCACACCTGGTGCACCGACCAATCCGCACACCTGATGAGATATGCGATGTAATAAAGTACTTTACTTTGATATTATGGCAATTTGAGATTATATGTGTGTTTGGACATCCTAGGCGCACATATATGAGCACTTGGTTTTGGTATATGAAATTGGGTGCGACAGCTACCCCACCAAACGACCTCGGCGATGAGGTCGAGGAAGATGCAGGGGCCCTTCCTCGCCTATGGGTGGAACAGCTAACGACGTGGCACCAGGAGCTCAAGGATGCACGACTCCAACTCGAGTGGGAACGCGCAGAGCTCGAGCGAGAGATCAAGCACCACGGAGACGGTGGGCATGCGCGCGCCATGGCCCGCGACGTGAACTAGAGGATCATCAAAGATGATGGAGCCCTCCCACACTTCACCTGGACAAGCCACAACATCGCTGCCATGGCGGCCTTGCTTCGAGGGCTCCCGGAGCCTGTGCGTAACACCTCGGGTGTTACGAGCTTGCTTAGCACCTAGGTTAAGGACTTGGAGAATCTGGCAAAATAAGTTTTCGAGTTTTAAGATTTTAAAACACACATGAAATTAAAATCCAAACAAAAAGAATAAAATAAGTAGTTTTAATGGTTTGGTACGGAAAACAATTTCTGTAAACAAAAATAAAATATGGCTTGTGTATGGCGCTTATGTAAAGATAATGAGAAAATAGTGAAGATGAGAATGCAACTTTAATTTTGGAAAGTGAATATTGTTAACTAGTCTTTTTGGGATCTCAAAAATCGAATCCGAAATTTAAATATAACTTTTTGTTGAATCAGCAAGAAGTTGAAATTGTAGTTAAAGTGTCATTTTTGGCGAATTATATTGAGCAAATTAGTTAAATAGTGCCTAAGCATTTTGCTCCTATGGGTTAGTATGAAGTATGGACTTTTACGTGAAATACTTGTTGGTTGGAATTGATAGGGTTTAGGCCTCTAAAAATTGTGACAAAAGTGCTAATGGTTGTTTAGTTCTAACTGAACCCTTGCCCTTTTCTGAGTCTGAAAAGGATAGTACACAATGCTATTTTGGCATTTAAATTCTAAACTAAAATGTTTAAATACTAGTTTCACGTTCTTACACTATTGGTTGCTTCTAAGTGACTACTTGGCACGGTATAGGTTGTAGTGGTGTTGAGTGGCACATGTTTTCTTAAAAAATTTCCAAACTTCCTTAAAACGTGTTGTGACCATGCTGTTGGCGCTCCGTTCATGAACTAGCGCTCAGCGTGACGAACCCACATTGGCACCTCTCTATCTCCCTCTCTGGTCACTCTCTGGACATGAGGTTTGCTTCTCCAGCTAGGTGTTAGTATCGACTTTGGGTTCATGGAGTTGGTTGAGCCTTCATTGAGTTAGTAAGTAGTTTTTGGCCCACTTTAATAAGCGTGCGTGTCATCGTTTCATCCATTTGGCCCCGTAGGCACGGTCGCCTCGCGCGTGTGCGCAGCTGGCGCCGGGCTTGGCCCAGGGCTGGTCGCGACCTTTCCCTGCAGGCCAGTGCCGCCTACCAGGACGCTGTCGTGATGCGCCTCTCACCTCGCCCTGCCCTCTTGCTGTCCAAGTTGCGCCGAGCCGCTGTGCCGCGCGAAGGGCCGAGGCGAGGCTGCGGCTGCTGTCGCTCGGTCATGGTGGCGTTTTCCCCTACCCTCTAATTCACCTTGACCAGTCTAGTGCTTGCCCTCTGCCTCTCAACCCACCTTCCACGCCTAATCTCAACGTCGTTGCGTGTCCTGCCGCATTGCGACGCTACGCTGCTGCTTGCACGTGGCCACATGCGGGCACACCTGTGGCAGAACCGCCTGAAATAACATGCTTTCAGAGGCGCTCGTCTTCCACTAGACACTAAGCACCTAGAAAGTTAGCTACATCGGACAGTTCCATCGAGCACACCCCATGGGAGAACTCGAATCAATCCACATTTTACCTCCAGAATCCAATAATGAGTACAAGCTTACAATACTTAGTCTATTTCATACAACCAGAGTTCTTGGAAATTATTTATTACAATACCAGAGTTCAGACTGTGATAATTAAACAGTAGAATGAAAATAAGCATCTAGATACATGGATCTGTCTGTGCCCACCAGAAGAATCCTCCACACAAAAGTTACTCCTCAAGCTGCACCTGCAACAGGGGTAAAATAAACCCTGAATACATAATGTACTCGCAGGACTTACCCAACTAGTGGGAATAGTTTCCTGACTTTCAATTATATGATAGGAAATATGAGTTTGCTGTTTTCTTTTGTTTGCGAAAAGCATTACTAATAGTTCATCCTTACAGTCAAGTTTTATTGGCTGTCGTGATTACTTCGTTAGCTAACCATTCTAGGTAAGCACCTATTCTACTTTCAAGCAAGGGTTGAGCCATCAGAACCATTTTACCATCTTTCATCTTCTAGTTCTTACTATGGTGCTAGAACATAGCCAAGTCGTACCATCTCACGGAAACGATGATTCATGAACCAATCTATCCTAGCTGAGTACCCCAAAACACACACCTTGTTTGTACCCCAGGCACAAACAAGACCAACCCATTCCACTCCTGTCACGGGGTCCAGGTCCCCGTCCAAACTTGGACTCCAAGCCCCCACACTTGAGACCCGATCTCAGTATGGTGCTTAGACCTCCACCTTTCCCCGCCTCAAAACAGTCAGTCCAGAAAGAGCCAAAACCCATGACAAGAGCATAACAAGCCTTCCCGCTCCCATAAGCAAGTATGTGCTCAGGATAATAAGTCCGTGACCTGACTACCATCCATAGCAACGGACGGTCCTTAATCGACACGGATAGGGAAAATAGTGTAACCAAGCTAAGCCCTGTTGACCGCGGGATAGAACCAGTTACACCCACCAGTATCCATACCATATCCCTGCCCTGTCTCTATTTTTCCTTTCATCATTTTATCATGAGAGTAATTATAATAATCACCTAGTGTGAGTAACGGTAGGTTACTCACACTACCAGAAACCTAAGCATAGTAGCTACTCGAACATGTACTAGTAGGACTTCATAGGATAGTTATATCTATGCATGTGGTTTTTATAAAATTCCTGTAACGTAAATGCACATAACATATATAAATAGTGATTATCCAAAAATAAGGGGTTATGCACCGAGGCTTGCCTTAGGCAGGCGGGCTGTCAGCTAAGTCAGTCGTCGGTGGCTCTGAGGCTTCCTCCTATACGAGAACCTCCTCCTCGTACTCCTCGATTACCTCCTTGTACTCCTGCTCTCCGGTGGTCACAAACTTCACCAACTCGTTCTCTACATGCATGCAATGACGATGCAACCCTTAGTATTAAGGCAACAACAATTCTTAAAATAAGAATACATCTACTAAGCCACTGAGCTAGCTCTAATGGCTAAGATACTAACTACCTATCATTTCCACCAAAACAGCTATGGATTCATCTAACATGTATTAACTTAGCAACTAAAATGTAATCTTACTCTTATTAGCGATTTAACTATATTACAACAAGGAGCACCTAACTATCCTAGTGCTTAGCCTATTCTAGGGCTACAAAAATTATAGGGAGCACATAATAATACAATGAAGCTACTGTAAAATTTTCAAAGCTAATGCTCTCACCATTTTGCCACAAAATTCCCACAATATTTAAACTAATAATATTAAGCATCCTTAATTAATTTAATGGCTCCTAAAGTCAACATATATTTGCACAAAATAAATACACCAATAGATAGAGAATAATTTTAGGAGTCTAACAAAATTTATTTCACAATTTTTGGACATCTACATGATTTTAGATTAATTACACAAAACTGGTTCTTAAATAAAAATACAAAACCATTTCTAATTCTTTACTAAAAAGATGAACCAAACTGGCCCAACGTGGCCCACATGGGGCGCGACCCACACGCGGAGGCGGCCCACGACAGGGAGCCCGCGCGCTCTGGCGTTTTAGCGAAAACGCCCCCAAGCTACCCACTATTCTCGTAGCCACTATTCGTCCTATTTACTTAGTCATCACTTATGCACAAAAGACCCCGAGAGAAGTTGTCTTCGCATCGAGGAGGTCCCCGTGACCCCCGCGCTCACCGGCGCGGCGTGGACTAATACGGCCCTATTATGCCGGCCAACCGGGACCCTTGTAGGCCTAGCTATGGGACCGATGCTCAACTATGGGCCAACGCGCGATGATAGGCGGTGGTTGCATGAACGGAGGTGAAGCAGACCGGGCTCTCCCCGGCGGTGGGCGACCTGTAGCGGCAGCAACCATGTTCTGGTGAGCCACAACATGCAATAGATAATACAAGTGATGGGTAAGCATCAGTAATACACCACGATCCTACCCGTGGTGGTGGCCTGGCTAGAGACGCCCTGAGCAAGTCTGGCCCCGTGCGCGTGGCGAGCTCAACGGCGAACCACAGCGACACGACCGTGTCAGCGGCATGGAGGTGGCTATAGGGCTGCGACTTGGGTGCGCATGATGAAGAGGGTTTCTATGCAGGGCTAGTGGTGCGATCAATTCGACGTGAGATGGCAAGGTTGGAGCTAGCCACGGTGAGGCGGGCTGGACCTTAATGGCGCGGTGGCGGGAGCAAAGCTCCAAAATTGGAGCTCGGCCTGGCCGTAATCAAGGCGAGGTGGGAGCGGTTGATGAGACTATGAGGACGGAGCTGTGGATGCATGGAATTGATGGGAGATGACCCCTCGTAGGCAGGCGCGTTGGCGTGGCTCGGTGGCGGCGGTAGAGAGAAGGAAAAAGACAGAGAGACGGGGTACGGCCGGTGACTCAACAAGGCGAGCCTTGGCGGAACACGGTTGACGCAACCAGCGTGGCCCATGGCCAAATGCTAACCGACAGGCGTGCATGCTCGTGACCGGCATGGCCCGCACGTCGTAGTGCCATAAATGGCATGGCGATGGTGGTTCGGCCTCATGCGCGTGGCATCAAGGCGGGCCAGCTACGTAGCACGATGCAGCAGCAGGCGACGCAGTGCGATGCAGCGGGTAGGCGTGAGCGCGATGTGATGCGACAGCAGTGGCAGCGGCTGTGTCTCAGCGCGAGGTGGGTGGACGGCGCAACAGTGCGCGGGGTAGGGGCAACGCCGGTCAGCCGAGCAAGCCACAGCAACGACGACTCCACACAGTCGGGTTAGGGCGACTAGGCCGGCCAAGTGCGACACACGTGTGCACACACAAAGCGTGCCAATGCCGTGACGGCGCGCCCCCGTGGCCTGGTGACCGCACCTAGCCCAGAGGGCTAGCCCGAGAACGTGTTGTGCATGGATTTTAAAGCAGCGACTACCACTAAACCATTGCCTCTAAATTGAAACCGACTTCACCACGATCAAACTAATACGTGAGGCTGCTCAACCGAGCTAAAACACTGCATCACCCTCTAACCCAATCTCTCTAAATAAATTGCTAAACTTAGCAATGCCCCACTGTACACAAGCTTGAATTTTTTTCTAAGTTTTTTGAGTTGAACTCTATTGCAAATTGCATTTCTAAGCTATTGAAAATATTACTAAGCAATATTATTTTTCAACAGCAATCATTTCATTGTCATCTACAAAGTTTGCACTTCCAACTTTATTTAAGTATCACACACATGTTCTATAGTATTTTTGCTTAATAAAAATATTTTTTAAACCCTACTTGATATGCATGAACTATCAAATCAACTTTCGTTTAGCATTTTTATTGATCATTTTGAGTTACAGAAATTGATCTACACACTTTATCACATGTATTAACACATAAACATGATGCTCATGACATGTTTTAATAATTGATTTACGATATAACATCGAGGGTGTTACAACTCTCCTGCCCTTAAAAAAATCTCATCACGAGATTTCGTGTGAGTGCCTAGTGTAGGAAAACGGGTAAGAGTGAGCTTTTAACATAAACTATTACCTCAATACACTGGGGAGAAGATGGGGATAATGCTCCAGAATATAACTCTCCTGCTCCCAAGTTGCTTCGTCCTCCGAATGGTTTTGCCACTGGACTTTGTAAAATTTCACCACTTTATTTCTAGTAACTCTCTTTTTCATCCAAGATTTTGACAGGATGCTCAATATAAGAAAGATCAGGTTGGAGAGGGAGTCCTTCAATTTCCACCACTTCCTCAGGAACTCGTAAACACTTCTTTAATTGGGAAACATGAAAGACATTATGTACTGCTGATAAAATATCCGGAAGTTGGAGACGATAAGCAACCGCACCACATTGCTCCAAAATCTTATAAGGTCCGACATAACGAGTTGCTAACTTTCCACGGACTCTGAACCGATGCACACCTCTCATTGGGGATACCTTCAAGTAAACATGGTCACCAACTTCAAACTGCAAGGACCTTCTCTTGTCCGCATAAGCTTTCTAATGGTTCTGAGCCACTTTCAAATGGCTCTGAATAACACTAACTTGCTCTTGAGCTTCCTTGATAAAATCAGGTCCAAAATAACCACGATCACCCACTTCAACCCAGTTAAGAGATGTTCTACATTTCTTGCCATACAGGGCCTCAAAAGGTGTCATACGAATGCTTTCTTGATAGCTGTTGTTATAAGAAAACTCAGCTAGAGTCAAGCATTCATCCCACTTTTTTGGAAAAGAGATGACACAAGCCCTCAACATATCCTTAAGTACCTGATTGACTCTTTCTGTCTGACCGTTAGTTTGTGGATGATAAGCTGAACTTCTGAGGAGATGAGTACTAAGAAATTTCTGGAGTTGCTCCCAGAAGCAAGAGACAAACACTGATCCTCTATCCAAAATAATGGTAAGAGGAACTCCATGTAGGGTCATAACCCAATCAAAATACAACTTGGCATACCTCTTGGTTGAATACCTTGTATCCACCGGAGGAAATGAGCAGACTTGGTAAGGTGATCCAAAATGACCCAAATAGAGTCATACTCCTTCGCCGTGCGGGGCAAACCCACAACAAAGTCTATGGAAATATTCTCCCATTTCCAAACAGGGATAGGCAAGGGCTGTAGAAATCCAGGCGTACGCATATGGACTGCCTTAACCCTTCTACAAATGTTACATTCTGAGATGTATTTGGTAATGTCCTGTTTCATATTTGGCCACCAATACAAGTGACGCAAATCATGATACATCTTGTTATTTCCTGGATGAATGGATAATTTGGAGTTGTGGGTCTCATCCAAATTTTTTCTCCAAAGCTCATCACTTGAGGGAATCACCAATCGGTTTTTGAACATCACCACACCTTGATCATCAACACTGAAATGAGGACCCCGCCCTTTGGCAATTAACTTCTTGATATGTAGAATTTTTGAAACATCTTGCCTTTTCTCTATAATAATTTGCTCAAGTAGATCCAAGACTAGAGCAATATGGGCTAACACCTCAGAATGGTTGAGAGACAAAGATTCTTCTTCAACTTGATGCGACTTCCGACTTAAGACATCAGCTACCACATTAGCTTTTCTAGAGTGATAATGAACTTCTAAGTTATAATCTTTGATTAACTCAAGCCACCTCCATTGCCTCATATTCAACTCGGATTGAGTGAAAATATATTTAAGGCTCTTGTGATCCATAAAAATATGTACTTTATTTCCCAACAGATAATGTCTCCAAATTTTTAGAGCGTGCACAACTGTGGCTAGCTCTAAATCATGGGTGGGATAATTCAACATGTGCTTTTTCAGCTGACGTGAAGCATAAGCGATCACACGTCCGCCTTGCATAAGCACACATCCTAGTCCAGTCCTAGAGGCATCACAATACACATCAAACGGCCAATCAATATCTGGTTGGGCAAGAACAAGAGCAGAGGTAAGAAACTTCTTCAGGGCTTGGAAAGCTTCTTCACAAGCCGAACTCCATGCAAACTTGACATCTTTCTAGAGCAGCTTGGACATTGGCTGAGCTATTTTGGAAAAATCAGGAATGAAGCACCGATAATACCCAGTGAGACCAAGGAATGGACGAATCTGATACACTGACTTTAGATATTTTCAATTTAACATGTCATGCACCTTGCCAGGATCCACAAAGATGACTTTAGGTGTCAGGACATGTCCTAAAAACTGCACTCAATCCAACCAAAACTCACACTTGCAAAATTTAGCATACAGCTTGTGTTCCCTTAACTGAGTTAATACTATCTGAAGATGGTGTGCATGCTCTTCATTGTTCTTGGAGTATATCAAAATATCATCAATGAACACCACTACGAACTTATCCAACTCTGGCATAAAGACTGAGCTTATGAGGTACATGAAGAATGCAGGAGCATTGGTGAGACCACAAGGCATGACTAGGTATTCATAAAGACCATACCAAGTAGAGAAAGCTGTCTTTGGTATATCATGTGGCCTGATCTTAATTTAGTGATACCCAGAACGAAGATCAATCTTTAAAAATACTTTGGCACCAGCCAACTGATCGAACAAAGTATCAATACGAGGTAAAGGATACTTATTCTTAATGGTCACCACATTGAGAGGGCGATAATCCACACACATCCAAAGAGTGTCGTCCTTCTTCTTCACAAAAATAGCTGGACAACCCCATGGTGAAGAACTAGGACAGATGAATCCCTTCTCCAACAATTCCTCTAACTGTTTCTTCATTTCTGCCAGTTCCTTTGGAGCCATGCGGTAAGGATGCCGCGAAATAGGAGCAGTACCAGGTTCTAACTCAATGGCAAACTCCACATCCCTATCCGGAGGTAACCCACGTAGATCTTCAGGAAAGACATCTAGAAACTCATAGACCACAGGAATAGAGGCAAGATTAGGATAGTGATCGATTGGAGGATCATGATCATGAGCTTGTGGAGGGTTGACTTCACTTCTTTCTTCTTACTGTTGAGTTGAGGTTGAGCTTGCTCATTGTTCACACCATCTTCATGAGAATGACCTTGTGCTTCATTTGATCTCCCATCTTGATTATTTCTTATTGTGGAAGCTTCACCATGTTCATTGGATGAAACATGATGAATGGTTGGATCAAGATCATCATGCACAACATGGTCTTCATCTTCGTCTTCGACGGGCTTTACTTCACCAATGGCAAGCTTCTTGATTGCTTTGTGTGTAGCTTCGTCATTACCTACAATCTCAACATTGACTTGCTCCTTTTGAGAGCCTTCGATTTCATCAAAAGTCATGTCTACTACGATTTCAATCAAACCTATGGTTTTATTGAAAACACGATATCCATGTTCGTTAGTACCATAACCAAGCATGAAACCTTCATCAACCTTTGGTGGCAAACTTAGGGCTTTTGGATTTCTTGTTAAGTATGAAACACTTGGATCCAAAAACTCTAAAGTAGTGCACCTTAGGCTTTTTACCGGTTAGAAGTTCGTAGGTGGTCTTTTCTCTTTTTCTTGTGAAGATATAACCGGTTGATAGCATGGCATGCCGTGTTGACCGCTTCCGCCCAATAGTTGGTTGGAGTCTGTACTCATCCAACATTGCTCTTGCGGCTTCTATGAACGTTCGGTTCTTCCTCTCCACAATACCATTTTGTTGTGGAGTGTATGGAACCGAAAACTCATGCTTGATTCCTTCTTCATCACGAAAACTCTTCAATGTTGGTGTGTTCTTGAAACTCCGTCCCATTGTCACTTCATAACTCTCTTGATTTTGACTTCAAACTCATTTTGGGCTCTTCTTGCAAACTTCTTGAAGATACCTTGGACTTCACTCTTTTCACGCAAAAAGAATACCCAAGTGAAATGAGAATAATCATCAAACAATTAAGAAACCATATTTGTTACCACCAATGCTTATATAAGCGACGGGTCCAAATATGTCCATGTGAAGCAACTCCAATGGCCTTTCGGTTGTCACAACATTTTTGATGGGATGTTTAGCTCCAACTTGTTTTCCCGCTTGGCATACGCTACAAATCCTATCTTTCTTCTCAAAAGAAACATTTGTTAGTCCAAGGATGTGTTCGCCTTTTTTAAGTTTGGCCAAGTTCCTCATCTCAACATGGGTAAGTCGAAGATGCCATAACCAACCCATGCTAGATTTTGCCATTTGACAAGTCCTCGGGATTTACTCTATTTGATGTGAAATCAACTAGATAGAGTTTCCCTTTTAAATGACCCATAAATGCAATAGAGGAATCCTCCCTTCTATAGACTTCCACACCCTTATCCGTAAAGAGACAATTGTAACCCATCTCACAAAGTTGTGAGACAAAACAACCTTGTATCTCAACGAATTCACAAGTAAAACATTTGAAATGGAATTATCATTTGATATAGCAATTTTACCCAAACCGACGACTTCTCCTTTTCCATTGTCACCAAACACAATATTTCCACATTGATCATGACTTGGTTGGAATGATGTGAACATGTCCTTCTCTCCGGTCATATGATTGGTGCATCCACTATCCAACACCCAACTTGTTCCACCGGAGGAATATTCCTACAAGGACAAATTAAGCTTTTGTTTAGGTACCCAAAAAGATTTGGGTCCTAGGGGGTTAGTCACATAAAACTTGGGCACCCAAACACTCCTTATAATTTCCTTTCTCTTTTGGGCACCAACATACTTAACCACAATCTTGCCATCCTTGCCCCAACAACACATATAGTCACTAGCATAGCACCGTGGAAGTGGTGCTTGTGGCTTGGGGACATCAAATTGCTTCATCTTGATTGTCTTGTTACTTGTAGGTTGGATCTTTGGAATGTAGACCTTGTTGTTGGCCTTGCATATTAGCTCATCAAGAGCAACGCCCTTGTTGAACTTCACACAAGGCACACCATTGATCATGTTCCTTCCATTGGCCTTTCCATCATACCTATTGTAGCCAATGCCTTCCTTGATTGATGGGCGCCTTGATGACTTGTATATAGTCTTGTTGGATTGCTCTTGACACTTGCACCCATTCTTCAATATCATCTTCAACCTATGAATCTCCTTGTCTTTCTTCTCTAACTCAACAAGGTTAGTTGTATATGCATTCACATCAATTTTATAGCATCTTTTACAACCATCACTAGTTGAGATATTAGAGTCTTCAGTTGCCTTAGGAGAGTTGAAGTGCTAGCACAAAGAGTACTATAGTTTAACACAAGATTTCAGTATTTTTCTTCCAAGCTTGTGAGGCTTTCTTGAGCTATACTCTTCTCAATCTTAAGGCTAGCTACTTGATCATTAACCGAGGAATGTTCCTTAGTCAATTTTCCAATTGAGTTATTGGCTAAAGACAATTCTACGGTTAACTTCTCAACCTTCATCTTTTCCCTCGGCGATAGATGCTTCAAGTGCAACGTTTTTCTCTCTCTTGAGTGATTATATCTCATTGCATCTCTAAGCATCTATCCCTCTTCTCTAATTTCTTCATTAGCATTTTTATTTTAGTGAAGGCATTTTTACCAAATTTCTTTATCATGGTTGCTTCAATTTCTTCTATGTTATCATCACAACTATCATACTCATCACTAGAGGAAACGGGTGTAGTATGTACCTTCTCCCCTTTTGCCATGAGACAAGTTGCGGTGTAGTAGTTGTTGTCGATGAAGGTTGGAGAAGAGCTTCGGTGGTGAAGATAGGTTGGGGAAGAGTTTTGGTGGTGAAGTTGAGTCGGGGAAGATCATGGTCGGTGAAGAAGAGTGGTGGATGGCGATGTTTACGGCTCCCTTCTTCTTCTTCTCATCATCACTTGAGTCACTATCACTTGACTCACATTCTTCCCCAAGATGAGCTTCACCCTCTCTCTTGCCTTTGTTCTTCTTGTCTTCATTCTTGTCGTGCTTGTGCTTCTTTTTCTCATTAGGACAATCGGCTATGAAGTGACCGGTTTGACCACATCCATAGCAAAATCTCTTTTTGAACCTTCTCTTTCCATCACCATAGGTCTTGCGATTGCTTTTCTTCTTCATAAACTTCTAAGATTTCTAATCACAAATGCAACCTCCGCATCGGAATCTTCTTCTCCACTTGAGGAATCATCCTTCACTTTCTTCTTTTCTTGACTTAAACCTTGACCTTCATGTTGTTGAGTTGCTTTAAGGGTTGCACTCTTGTCGAATCCCATTGCATTAGGATTTTGATTGTGAGCATTGATTGCATCTTCATCTAGACATTCATGATGCTTGAGTTTTGAAAGAACTTCTTGCGGTGTCATCTCATCATAACCGAGCCTTTCCATGATCACGGATGCTAGCATGTTATTCTTGGCTCTATAGATTCTCAACATCTTTCTAGCAACCTTGTTGTCATCCCATTCGGTGCTTCCAAGAGCTCTTATACGGTTGACCAATGCCATGAGCCTATCAAACATGGATTGTGTTGTTTCATTTTGCAAGAATACAAATCTTTCCAATTCACCATGAAGTAACTCTATGTTGTCTTTTCTCACACTTTTATCTCCTTCAAATGACACTTTCAAAGTATCCCAAATTTGTTTTGCACTTTCCATTCCATTCACTTTTATAAACTCATCCGGAGCTAGGCTTGACATGAGCAATGCTACGGCTTGTGCATTTTGATGGAGGTTGTGCACTTATTCTAGAGTTATCTCTCTATCTTCATCGGTAGGAATCATCACACCAACATCCACAACTTCCCAAAGTCTTGCGGCAATGAGATGCATCTTCATCTTATAAGACCAATCGGTGTATCTTGTTCCATCAAAGTGAGGCGGCTTGCCAATGTTGATGGACGGAGTATGTAGTGTTGAACCTTTTATGAGTTGTCCATAGTCAAAGCTCATGTTTGAATATATTCCCTTTCCATGAGCATGCTCACCGGCTCCAATATCACTAGCGACATCTATGTTTGCTTCATTCTTGTCACTTGTATCATTCTTGCCACTTATTGCATCATCAACCTTCTTGCTCAATTCTTCCTTCATCTTGCTCATCTCATCTTGCATCTTTTTCATTTCATCTTGAAAGAACTTGACTTGAGCACCCATCAACTCTTCAGCTATTTTCTTGCCCATCTCGGCGGCAATGGCTTGCATCTTGTCGGACTCTGACATTGTTTCTTCTCACGTGGTGAAGCGCAAAGAGAAGACCTCGCTCTGATACCAATTGAAAGGATCTAACAATGCCTAGAGGGGGGTGAATAGGCGTATCTAAAAATTTACTGCAAATGCTAAGTTCAAATATATCAGTCAATGTCGGAAGTCCCAGCGTTTGGGTCGGAACTCCCGACGTCATCAGAAGTTTCAGCGCAAACGTCAGCAGTTCCGACGCCTACGTGAACTACAAAAGCAGTGCCAAATTTAACTTAGCGGATAAATAATCTTACAACCCCACTTCCTAGTGGTTTGGTGAAGATGTTGGGTCGCTCCCTTGACACCGTAATGCCTCCAAACAGTTGATCGAGTCCAAACCCTAAAATGATAGTTTGGGAGAGAAAGAGACAAACAAATACAAGTAATCTCTAGCAACTACAACAACAACAACAAGCACTTAGGACACAAGGATTTATCCCGAGGTTCGGCAACCCCACAAAGGAGCTCCTACGTCCTCGTTGTTGAGGTGACCACCAAGGTCGAAGTCTCTTCCACCTCCTTTCCTCTCTCAAAGCAACCACTAAGGTCACTTGAGCTTTTCACCAAGAAATCAAGGGTAATACAAACTTCCCAAGGCTCTTCCATAAGATGGAAGCTCTTGGGCAACGCCTAGCCGGCTAGGGGCAAAGCCCCAAGAGTAATAGATGCAAAACCAACCGGCTTGATGAAGAAATCAAGTGCTCAAGCTTTCTAAAGTGATGCTCTCACTTAATCCACTCTCCTTTCACTCAAAACCCTAAGGAAATCAAAGATTGGAGCAAAGGAGGGAGAAGAGGGGTGCTTTAGTTGCTTGGGAGCTATTAAGCACGAAGTGGGTCAGCTGTGAATGAGTCCGTAATGGTTAGAAGTGAAGAGACGGGTATTTATACTCCAAATGAAAATCTAACCGTTCAGATCTACATCGAAAGTTTCGACGCAGATCTCGGGACTTCCGACGTTAACAGAAAACACTGTTCACATAGGGTCAGAAGTCCGCGCGTGCAAGTCAATGTCGAAACTCCCGGCAAACATCGGGACTTTTGACGGTCGGAACTTTTGACATACGTTGGGACTTCCGGCGTGTGCAGTTAAACAACTAGCCAGCACTGCTGATGCTGGGACAGCCAGCTTGGGTCGGAACTTCCGACGTACATCGGAAGTTTCGACGAGCACAGACAGCCGGCCAGCAGAACCACCGATGCCAGGACACCCGGCTTGGGTCGGGACTTCCGACTGTCGAAAGTTCTGACTCATGTCGGGACTTCCAACGTCCACAGTCACCACGCAGGCTAAGTGACTAGGAGTTAGAACTTCCAGCAAGAGTCGTGACTTCCGACTGTCAGGAGTTCTGGCTTATGTCGGGACTTTCGACACCGACAGTCACAGAAAAATAATCTACGTGCTTGTGTGTCTCTCTTTTGATTTTATTTTAATGCTTGATCACTCTATCTTCCTCAGACCAACTAAATTTGCATCCCTCTTTATAGTGCGGCGGATCCTAAACTCAAAAACAAAATTAAAACCTTTGGAGAGCGTTTTGAGTTCGTCCGCCTTTTCAACTTCAAGAATTGAGGGATACCATTTCATCTTTATCAACTCTTTGAATCTTTCATGGGACTAATAGCTGCGACATATCTCATTAAGTTCACATTAGTCCCTAATTTGGATGTCATCAATACACCAAAACCCACATAGGGGGCAAATGCACTTTCAATATGTAACCGGTCCACCATGGGCCATGGACTTGGGGCACCGTGCCTGCGTCAGCGCGCCCACCGCACACCTGGTGCACCGACCAATCCGCACACCTGATGAGATATGCGATGTAATAAAGTACTTTACTTTGATATTATGGCAATTTGAGATTATATGTGTGTTTGGACATCCTAGGCGCACATATATGAGCACTTGGTTTTGGTATATGAAATTGGGTGCGACAGCTACCCCACCAAACGACCTCGGCGATGAGGTCGAGGAAGATGCAGGGGCCCTTCCTCGCCTATGGGTGGAACAGCTAACGACGTGGCACCAGGAGCTCAAGGATGCACGACTCCAACTCGAGTGGGAACGCGCAGAGCTCGAGCGAGAGATCAAGCACCACGGAGACGGTGGGCATGCGCGCGCCATGGCCCGCGACGTGAACTAGAGGATCATCAAAGATGATGGAGCCCTCCCACACTTCACCTGGACAAGCCACAACATCGCTGCCATGGCGGCCTTGCTTCGAGGGCTCCCGGAGCCTGTGCGTAACACCTCGGGTGTTACGAGCTTGCTTAGCACCTAGGTTAAGGACTTGGAGAATCTGGCAAAATAAGTTTTCGAGTTTTAAGATTTTAAAACACACATGAAATTAAAATCCAAACAAAAAGAATAAAATAAGTAGTTTTAATGGTTTGGTACGGAAAACAATTTCTGTAAACAAAAATAAAATATGGCTTGTGTATGGCGCTTATGTAAAGATAATGAGAAAATAGTGAAGATGAGAATGCAACTTTAATTTTGGAAAGTGAATATTGTTAACTAGTCTTTTTGGGATCTCAAAAATCGAATCCGAAATTTAAATATAACTTTTTGTTGAATCAGCAAGAAGTTGAAATTGTAGTTAAAGTGTCATTTTTGGCGAATTATATTGAGCAAATTAGTTAAATAGTGCCTAAGCATTTTGCTCCTATGGGTTAGTATGAAGTATGGACTTTTACGTGAAATACTTGTTGGTTGGAATTGATAGGGTTTAGGCCTCTAAAAATTGTGACAAAAGTGCTAATGGTTGTTTAGTTCTAACTGAACCCTTGCCCTTTTCTGAGTCTGAAAAGGATAGTACACAATGCTATTTTGGCATTTAAATTCTAAACTAAAATGTTTAAATACTAGTTTCACGTTCTTACACTATTGGTTGCTTCTAAGTGACTACTTGGCACGGTATAGGTTGTAGTGGTGTTGAGTGGCACATGTTTTCTTAAAAAATTTCCAAACTTCCTTAAAACGTGTTGTGACCATGCTGTTGGCGCTCCGTTCATGAACTAGCGCTCAGCGTGACGAACCCACATTGGCACCTCTCTATCTCCCTCTCTGGTCACTCTCTGGACATGAGGTTTGCTTCTCCAGCTAGGTGTTAGTATCGACTTTGGGTTCATGGAGTTGGTTGAGCCTTCATTGAGTTAGTAAGTAGTTTTTGGCCCACTTTAATAAGCGTGCGTGTCATCGTTTCATCCATTTGGCCCCGTAGGCACGGTCGCCTCGCGCGTGTGCGCAGCTGGCGCCGGGCTTGGCCCAGGGCTGGTCGCGACCTTTCCCTGCAGGCCAGTGCCGCCTACCAGGACGCTGTCGTGATGCGCCTCTCACCTCGCCCTGCCCTCTTGCTGTCCAAGTTGCGCCGAGCCGCTGTGCCGCGCGAAGGGCCGAGGCGAGGCTGCGGCTGCTGTCGCTCGGTCATGGTGGCGTTTTCCCCTACCCTCTAATTCACCTTGACCAGTCTAGTGCTTGCCCTCTGCCTCTCAACCCACCTTCCACGCCTAATCTCAACGTCGTTGCGTGTCCTGCCGCATTGCGACGCTACGCTGCTGCTTGCACGTGGCCACATGCGGGCACACCTGTGGCAGAACCGCCTGAAATAACATGCTTTCAGAGGCGCTCGTCTTCCACTAGACACTAAGCACCTAGAAAGTTAGCTACATCGGACAGTTCCATCGAGCACACCCCATGGGAGAACTCGAATCAATCCACATTTTACCTCCAGAATCCAATAATGAGTACAAGCTTACAATACTTAGTCTATTTCATACAACCAGAGTTCTTGGAAATTATTTATTACAATACCAGAGTTCAGACTGTGATAATTAAACAGTAGAATGAAAATAAGCATCTAGATACATGGATCTGTCTGTGCCCACCAGAAGAATCCTCCACACAAAAGTTACTCCTCAAGCTGCACCTGCAACAGGGGTAAAATAAACCCTGAATACATAATGTACTCGCAGGACTTACCCAACTAGTGGGAATAGTTTCCTGACTTTCAATTATATGATAGGAAATATGAGTTTGCTGTTTTCTTTTGTTTGCGAAAAGCATTACTAATAGTTCATCCTTACAGTCAAGTTTTATTGGCTGTCGTGATTACTTCGTTAGCTAACCATTCTAGGTAAGCACCTATTCTACTTTCAAGCAAGGGTTGAGCCATCAGAACCATTTTACCATCTTTCATCTTCTAGTTCTTACTATGGTGCTAGAACATAGCCAAGTCGTACCATCTCACGGAAACGATGATTCATGAACCAATCTATCCTAGCTGAGTACCCCAAAACACACACCTTGTTTGTACCCCAGGCACAAACAAGACCAACCCATTCCACTCCTGTCACGGGGTCCAGGTCCCCGTCCAAACTTGGACTCCAAGCCCCCACACTTGAGACCCGATCTCAGTATGGTGCTTAGACCTCCACCTTTCCCCGCCTCAAAACAGTCAGTCCAGAAAGAGCCAAAACCCATGACAAGAGCATAACAAGCCTTCCCGCTCCCATAAGCAAGTATGTGCTCAGGATAATAAGTCCGTGACCTGACTACCATCCATAGCAACGGACGGTCCTTAATCGACACGGATAGGGAAAATAGTGTAACCAAGCTAAGCCCTGTTGACCGCGGGATAGAACCAGTTACACCCACCAGTATCCATACCATATCCCTGCCCTGTCTCTATTTTTCCTTTCATCATTTTATCATGAGAGTAATTATAATAATCACCTAGTGTGAGTAACGGTAGGTTACTCACACTACCAGAAACCTAAGCATAGTAGCTACTCGAACATGTACTAGTAGGACTTCATAGGATAGTTATATCTATGCATGTGGTTTTTATAAAATTCCTGTAACGTAAATGCACATAACATATATAAATAGTGATTATCCAAAAATAAGGGGTTATGCACCGAGGCTTGCCTTAGGCAGGCGGGCTGTCAGCTAAGTCAGTCGTCGGTGGCTCTGAGGCTTCCTCCTATACGAGAACCTCCTCCTCGTACTCCTCGATTACCTCCTTGTACTCCTGCTCTCCGGTGGTCACAAACTTCACCAACTCGTTCTCTACATGCATGCAATGACGATGCAACCCTTAGTATTAAGGCAACAACAATTCTTAAAATAAGAATACATCTACTAAGCCACTGAGCTAGCTCTAATGGCTAAGATACTAACTACCTATCATTTCCACCAAAACAGCTATGGATTCATCTAACATGTATTAACTTAGCAACTAAAATGTAATCTTACTCTTATTAGCGATTTAACTATATTACAACAAGGAGCACCTAACTATCCTAGTGCTTAGCCTATTCTAGGGCTACAAAAATTATAGGGAGCACATAATAATACAATGAAGCTACTGTAAAATTTTCAAAGCTAATGCTCTCACCATTTTGCCACAAAATTCCCACAATATTTAAACTAATAATATTAAGCATCCTTAATTAATTTAATGGCTCCTAAAGTCAACATATATTTGCACAAAATAAATACACCAATAGATAGAGAATAATTTTAGGAGTCTAACAAAATTTATTTCACAATTTTTGGACATCTACATGATTTTAGATTAATTACACAAAACTGGTTCTTAAATAAAAATACAAAACCATTTCTAATTCTTTACTAAAAAGATGAACCAAACTGGCCCAACGTGGCCCACATGGGGCGCGACCCACACGCGGAGGCGGCCCACGACAGGGAGCCCGCGCGCTCTGGCGTTTTAGCGAAAACGCCCCCAAGCTACCCACTATTCTCGTAGCCACTATTCGTCCTATTTACTTAGTCATCACTTATGCACAAAAGACCCCGAGAGAAGTTGTCTTCGCATCGAGGAGGTCCCCGTGACCCCCGCGCTCACCGGCGCGGCGTGGACTAATACGGCCCTATTATGCCGGCCAACCGGGACCCTTGTAGGCCTAGCTATGGGACCGATGCTCAACTATGGGCCAACGCGCGATGATAGGCGGTGGTTGCATGAACGGAGGTGAAGCAGACCGGGCTCTCCCCGGCGGTGGGCGACCTGTAGCGGCAGCAACCATGTTCTGGTGAGCCACAACATGCAATAGATAATACAAGTGATGGGTAAGCATCAGTAATACACCACGATCCTACCCGTGGTGGTGGCCTGGCTAGAGACGCCCTGAGCAAGTCTGGCCCCGTGCGCGTGGCGAGCTCAACGGCGAACCACAGCGACACGACCGTGTCAGCGGCATGGAGGTGGCTATAGGGCTGCGACTTGGGTGCGCATGATGAAGAGGGTTTCTATGCAGGGCTAGTGGTGCGATCAATTCGACGTGAGATGGCAAGGTTGGAGCTAGCCACGGTGAGGCGGGCTGGACCTTAATGGCGCGGTGGCGGGAGCAAAGCTCCAAAATTGGAGCTCGGCCTGGCCGTAATCAAGGCGAGGTGGGAGCGGTTGATGAGACTATGAGGACGGAGCTGTGGATGCATGGAATTGATGGGAGATGACCCCTCGTAGGCAGGCGCGTTGGCGTGGCTCGGTGGCGGCGGTAGAGAGAAGGAAAAAGACAGAGAGACGGGGTACGGCCGGTGACTCAACAAGGCGAGCCTTGGCGGAACACGGTTGACGCAACCAGCGTGGCCCATGGCCAAATGCTAACCGACAGGCGTGCATGCTCGTGACCGGCATGGCCCGCACGTCGTAGTGCCATAAATGGCATGGCGATGGTGGTTCGGCCTCATGCGCGTGGCATCAAGGCGGGCCAGCTACGTAGCACGATGCAGCAGCAGGCGACGCAGTGCGATGCAGCGGGTAGGCGTGAGCGCGATGTGATGCGACAGCAGTGGCAGCGGCTGTGTCTCAGCGCGAGGTGGGTGGACGGCGCAACAGTGCGCGGGGTAGGGGCAACGCCGGTCAGCCGAGCAAGCCACAGCAACGACGACTCCACACAGTCGGGTTAGGGCGACTAGGCCGGCCAAGTGCGACACACGTGTGCACACACAAAGCGTGCCAATGCCGTGACGGCGCGCCCCCGTGGCCTGGTGACCGCACCTAGCCCAGAGGGCTAGCCCGAGAACGTGTTGTGCATGGATTTTAAAGCAGCGACTACCACTAAACCATTGCCTCTAAATTGAAACCGACTTCACCACGATCAAACTAATACGTGAGGCTGCTCAACCGAGCTAAAACACTGCATCACCCTCTAACCCAATCTCTCTAAATAAATTGCTAAACTTAGCAATGCCCCACTGTACACAAGCTTGAATTTTTTTCTAAGTTTTTTGAGTTGAACTCTATTGCAAATTGCATTTCTAAGCTATTGAAAATATTACTAAGCAATATTATTTTTCAACAGCAATCATTTCATTGTCATCTACAAAGTTTGCACTTCCAACTTTATTTAAGTATCACACACATGTTCTATAGTATTTTTGCTTAATAAAAATATTTTTTAAACCCTACTTGATATGCATGAACTATCAAATCAACTTTCGTTTAGCATTTTTATTGATCATTTTGAGTTACAGAAATTGATCTACACACTTTATCACATGTATTAACACATAAACATGATGCTCATGACATGTTTTAATAATTGATTTACGATATAACATCGAGGGTGTTACAACTCTCCTGCCCTTAAAAAAATCTCATCACGAGATTTCGTGTGAGTGCCTAGTGTAGGAAAACGGGTAAGAGTGAGCTTTTAACATAAACTATTACCTCAATACACTGGGGAGAAGATGGGGATAATGCTCCAGAATATAACTCTCCTGCTCCCAAGTTGCTTCGTCCTCCGAATGGTTTTGCCACTGGACTTTGTAAAATTTCACCACTTTATTTCTAGTAACTCTCTTTTTCATCCAAGATTTTGACAGGATGCTCAATATAAGAAAGATCAGGTTGGAGAGGGAGTCCTTCAATTTCCACCACTTCCTCAGGAACTCGTAAACACTTCTTTAATTGGGAAACATGAAAGACATTATGTACTGCTGATAAAATATCCGGAAGTTGGAGACGATAAGCAACCGCACCACATTGCTCCAAAATCTTATAAGGTCCGACATAACGAGTTGCTAACTTTCCACGGACTCTGAACCGATGCACACCTCTCATTGGGGATACCTTCAAGTAAACATGGTCACCAACTTCAAACTGCAAGGACCTTCTCTTGTCCGCATAAGCTTTCTAATGGTTCTGAGCCACTTTCAAATGGCTCTGAATAACACTAACTTGCTCTTGAGCTTCCTTGATAAAATCAGGTCCAAAATAACCACGATCACCCACTTCAACCCAGTTAAGAGATGTTCTACATTTCTTGCCATACAGGGCCTCAAAAGGTGTCATACGAATGCTTTCTTGATAGCTGTTGTTATAAGAAAACTCAGCTAGAGTCAAGCATTCATCCCACTTTTTTGGAAAAGAGATGACACAAGCCCTCAACATATCCTTAAGTACCTGATTGACTCTTTCTGTCTGACCGTTAGTTTGTGGATGATAAGCTGAACTTCTGAGGAGATGAGTACTAAGAAATTTCTGGAGTTGCTCCCAGAAGCAAGAGACAAACACTGATCCTCTATCCAAAATAATGGTAAGAGGAACTCCATGTAGGGTCATAACCCAATCAAAATACAACTTGGCATACCTCTTGGTTGAATACCTTGTATCCACCGGAGGAAATGAGCAGACTTGGTAAGGTGATCCAAAATGACCCAAATAGAGTCATACTCCTTCGCCGTGCGGGGCAAACCCACAACAAAGTCTATGGAAATATTCTCCCATTTCCAAACAGGGATAGGCAAGGGCTGTAGAAATCCAGGCGTACGCATATGGACTGCCTTAACCCTTCTACAAATGTTACATTCTGAGATGTATTTGGTAATGTCCTGTTTCATATTTGGCCACCAATACAAGTGACGCAAATCATGATACATCTTGTTATTTCCTGGATGAATGGATAATTTGGAGTTGTGGGTCTCATCCAAATTTTTTCTCCAAAGCTCATCACTTGAGGGAATCACCAATCGGTTTTTGAACATCACCACACCTTGATCATCAACACTGAAATGAGGACCCCGCCCTTTGGCAATTAACTTCTTGATATGTAGAATTTTTGAAACATCTTGCCTTTTCTCTATAATAATTTGCTCAAGTAGATCCAAGACTAGAGCAATATGGGCTAACACCTCAGAATGGTTGAGAGACAAAGATTCTTCTTCAACTTGATGCGACTTCCGACTTAAGACATCAGCTACCACATTAGCTTTTCTAGAGTGATAATGAACTTCTAAGTTATAATCTTTGATTAACTCAAGCCACCTCCATTGCCTCATATTCAACTCGGATTGAGTGAAAATATATTTAAGGCTCTTGTGATCCATAAAAATATGTACTTTATTTCCCAACAGATAATGTCTCCAAATTTTTAGAGCGTGCACAACTGTGGCTAGCTCTAAATCATGGGTGGGATAATTCAACATGTGCTTTTTCAGCTGACGTGAAGCATAAGCGATCACACGTCCGCCTTGCATAAGCACACATCCTAGTCCAGTCCTAGAGGCATCACAATACACATCAAACGGCCAATCAATATCTGGTTGGGCAAGAACAAGAGCAGAGGTAAGAAACTTCTTCAGGGCTTGGAAAGCTTCTTCACAAGCCGAACTCCATGCAAACTTGACATCTTTCTAGAGCAGCTTGGACATTGGCTGAGCTATTTTGGAAAAATCAGGAATGAAGCACCGATAATACCCAGTGAGACCAAGGAATGGACGAATCTGATACACTGACTTTAGATATTTTCAATTTAACATGTCATGCACCTTGCCAGGATCCACAAAGATGACTTTAGGTGTCAGGACATGTCCTAAAAACTGCACTCAATCCAACCAAAACTCACACTTGCAAAATTTAGCATACAGCTTGTGTTCCCTTAACTGAGTTAATACTATCTGAAGATGGTGTGCATGCTCTTCATTGTTCTTGGAGTATATCAAAATATCATCAATGAACACCACTACGAACTTATCCAACTCTGGCATAAAGACTGAGCTTATGAGGTACATGAAGAATGCAGGAGCATTGGTGAGACCACAAGGCATGACTAGGTATTCATAAAGACCATACCAAGTAGAGAAAGCTGTCTTTGGTATATCATGTGGCCTGATCTTAATTTAGTGATACCCAGAACGAAGATCAATCTTTAAAAATACTTTGGCACCAGCCAACTGATCGAACAAAGTATCAATACGAGGTAAAGGATACTTATTCTTAATGGTCACCACATTGAGAGGGCGATAATCCACACACATCCAAAGAGTGTCGTCCTTCTTCTTCACAAAAATAGCTGGACAACCCCATGGTGAAGAACTAGGACAGATGAATCCCTTCTCCAACAATTCCTCTAACTGTTTCTTCATTTCTGCCAGTTCCTTTGGAGCCATGCGGTAAGGATGCCGCGAAATAGGAGCAGTACCAGGTTCTAACTCAATGGCAAACTCCACATCCCTATCCGGAGGTAACCCACGTAGATCTTCAGGAAAGACATCTAGAAACTCATAGACCACAGGAATAGAGGCAAGATTAGGATAGGCTTCAGTATGAGCAACAACTAGCAAGGTAGAGACTGAAGGCATAAGGAGAGACATTCTATCCTCAGAAGAAGGAAGCTTCAACTCAATGATTCTCTGCTTAAGGTTCAGGACTACCCCATAACTTCTCAACTAGTTCATTTCCAGAATTGCATCTATGTCTTGCCCAGGCAATAACATGAACTGGAGATGATAAGAGTGAGTTGCTAGCACTAGTCTCACTGTGTCCGTCCAAGTGTTAACGCACAACTACACACCCGGAGCTCTGATTCTATAGGCAATAGGAATAGCCATAGTAGATATATTATGCCTTTGTGCAAACCCCATACTCATGAATCAATATGATGCACTAGAATTAAATAATACATATGCTGGGTGGGAATCAATGGTGAACATACCAGCCATCATGGGCTCTCCCTGTGGAATCTCCTCAGCCTCAGTGAAGTTAACCTGTCCTGAGCGGCTAATGGACACCTTCTTTCTGATGATAGTCCTCTTGACCAAATGAGGTTGGATGAAGGCTGAGAAGACTGAGTAAGCTGGTTCTGGGGGCACTCACAAGCATAGTGTCCTTCCTTGCCACACTTGAAACAAAAACCCGGCTTATTCCCCTGTCCCTAACAAGGTGGAACCTGCTGTCCCTGAGGCTGCTGCACCTACTGAGTAGGTGCACGGTACTAAGGGGGACGTGCTTGGTGGGTCTACTTAGTCTGGCGAGACGATTGTCTACCCAGAGAGTGATAGGACACCCTCCTCACAACATATACCTTCTAAGACTATGGGTGACAAGAAGACCCAGTGATCACCCTCTTGCGCTTCCACTCAGCCTGAGAGTCATGCTGAAGTACCTCCATAGCAATGGAGAGTCACGCTGAACTCCCTCCATAGCAATGGCAGCATTCATCAAAGTACCAAAGGTCCGATATCCCCCTATATGCAGCTTCTCTTGCAAGATGCAACAGAGACCATGATTGAAACATTCCATCTTCTTCTCATCAGTATCCACATGAGTCCCAACATACTGTGCAAGATGGTTGAACTTGTTCACATACTCCATCATAGTCATGTTTCCTTGCTTTAGCTTTAGAAACTCGGACAGCTTCCTGTTCAGCAAACCAGCAGGAATATAGTACTAATGGAAAGCAGTGGTAAACTCCCACCAAGTCACATGGTGGTCTACAGGCTGCATGACGTTGAAAGTGTCCCACCAAGCACTAGTAGATCCCAGAAGCTGCTGTGTGGCAAAGCGCACCTTCTGCTCGTCAGTCACATTGAGCAGCTGAAACTTTTGCTCCAGAATACGAAGCCAATGCTCCATGTACAGAGGCTCAACAGTCGACATGAACATGGGTGGGTGTGTCCCCAAAAAGTCCTGATAGGAACAGGGCCCCTCGGTACCGCGAGCACCACCCCCGTTCCCACCATTGCCACCGGGGCCTCCACGGGCGAACCACCAATTGGCTATGCCAGCATCTCCAAAGCACGGGCCAACTCGTGACGAGCAGCCAACATCTCTGTCATTATCTCGGCATGGGTTAATGGAGGCGGTGGTGGTGGCGGAGGAGGAGGACTAAGGAATGGGGCCTCGTGGCTCTCCCCGTTGGCATTCCCATGATCATCGCCACGACCATTTTTGCATTGGTCTTCACTAAGACCACGGCTCGTCCTAGCACTAGTGCTCCCACGACTAGACCTTAGGTTAATCTGTAAACAGATAGGAACCCACCGTTAGGGACCAAGCCTTCATATTTAGAAATAAAAGACTAAAGAGAGATGATAAGGCTCAATAAATGATTTCTTGCGAGATCTTTTCCTTAAGAGTTAAAGCATTTCTCTTTATTTATTATCCTATCAATTTACTATCCAAAAATTATACGTGTGCGGGCGTTTAGTTTAAGCAAGATTCTCTTTCCATGATGCATCGATCGACCTATTCGTTCGCTCAAGCCGAAATATAGCGGCATTCGTATATAATTTTTGACACAGCGCACACTCACTTCCCGTACGTTAAATGATTCTTACGCAGCGTAAGTTAGTGTACCTACAGAAGATTGATTAGATAAAACCAGTGCCACTATCCTAGATAGACCATATTACTAGGGCGTATACTTATTTACATAATTTATCGCATCCTACTTTTCGCAAAGCTTTTGTTGGTCAAATTTTAGGTTTTGGAAAGAGTTTTTAAACTCGTAGACTCATTATTGGGCTCTGATACCACATGTGGCAGAACCGCACGAAATAATACGCTTTCAGAGGCGCTCGTCTTTCACTAGACACTAAGCACCCTAAAAGTTAGCTACACCGGACAGTTCCGTCGAGCACACCCCATGGGAGAACTCGAATCAATCCATATTTTACCTCCAGAATCCAATAATGAGTACGAGCTTACAATACTTAGTCCATTTCATACAACCAGAGTTCTTGGAAATTATTTATTACAATACCAGAGTTCAACTACGATAATTAAACAGTGGAATAAAAATAAGCAACATTGCATATTTATCCAACACAAATCAATCCAAACTTGATTACTAAGCTATTTATCCATTCAAACATCTCATAGCAAGCAACATTGCATATTTATCCAATTCAATCAACTCATATGCACCCAAATGAAATGATCAACAAGAGATGTACCTTAGTTAGCACATGATCATCCAATTAGCAACCTTTAACTTAAATAATTTTGCAAGCCAACAAATAATCTAATAAATCACCACAACTTGAATATGACACGTGTATGTTGATAGCGCTTGGACTTTACTCAATTTGTCATGGCATTGGGATAATGATCATCACTTATTAATACTTGGCTCAACTACATAATCAGCAAGATGAATACCATTTGAACCAAGCCTCCAATGCCAATGGTGCCTACAAACAATCATTCACTTTTTTATGGTACCCAAACTAATTTGGGTCCTCTTAAGTTAGGTGCAACATACTTAGGCATCGCCTTAGTATGAATAGCGGGATGTTTTATAACTACAACCAATGAGGTACCATTGCCATCCTTTCTAAGCACATCATGATTATCAATTGAAATGGGCTTAGAATTTTTACCTAGGGGACATGAATGAGCCATGTGTCCCCTTTCTCGGCATGAGTAGCATTTTCTCTTTGCTTGAGCCTTTTCTTCCTTGCTCATGTTGTGCTTCTCATTGCCATACTTTTCCTTGTTTGCTTGAGCCTTCTTCTCAAGCTTGTTTGGACAACCCGAAGCTAGGTGGCCCAATGTGTCACAACTATAGCATCTCATGTGAGCAATCTTCTCTATTTTTTCTTCTTTGTTCTTGCTCATTTGCTTTGCATCTTGATTCATCCTTGGACGCATTGCTCTTTCTCTTGCTTTTTCACCCCTTCTAGTTTTCTTCTTCTTTATCATCAAATCACTACCATCATGGTTGATCTTGATTTGCTCTTGGGGTGTCTTTTCTTGCTCAACTTGTGGCTTTGGTTGAGGCTTCACTTGTTGCTTCACCAATTACTTAGTTGGACACATAGAGGTTAGATGACCCCTTGTGCGGCACTTGAAGCACTTGGCATGCCTTAGCCTCTCTTCTTCTTTCTTCAACTTGAGCTTTTCTTCATTGGGGCAACCATTTGCAAGGTGTCCCACTTCATGGCACTTGAAGCACATGAAATAAGAGAGCTTCTCTTTTTCTTGCTTCTTCATCTCTCTTTTATATCTTCTCTTGCCCCATCTCTTGCCCTTGATCTTGCTCTTGTTGAAGCCAATGCCACTCATATCACCATAGCTTCTTTTATTGTTTAACATATGCTCGAAGGTGACTTGAGATTTGTAGCATCTCTCTAACTTGTTGCTCAAGTTCTTCATTTTACTTTTGAGCTCATTGTTCTCCTTCAAAAGGTTAGTCTCACAAGACATAGAAGTAGAGCAAGCAACTATATGTAAAGAACATGGCATTTCTAATAAATCGTCACAAGAGGTGGACACATACTTCTTTCCTACATCACAAGGGTTAGCAACCATATGTGATTGATCAATTGTCCCATGCGATGAGCTCTCACTAGTTTTAGATTTTTCATTTGAAAGTTCTTTAGTGAGAAACGCATGGTCTTATACCAAGTTATCATGAGTAACACTAAGTTCCTCATGAGCCAATTTTAGCTCCTCATGTGAACAAGTAGTAACATAAAGTAGATGCTTTTGTTGTTCACATATGTTCTTTAGAAATGAGTTTTCATTTTTCAATTTCAATGTTTTAGCTTTCTTATTTTCTAAAGACATGGTCATGCTAGCAAGTTTACTAACATGCTCATCATATGAATCAACATGATCAACCACATTAGCATTTGATACCTTGGTGTCACCTTGTGACATGAAACAATGTAGTGTAGTGGATGGGTTTGTAGTAGCATCACAATCATGGCCCAAGCATGAACCAACATCATCATCAAGTGTGCATGGGGTAGGATCATCATGTGCATCACTTGAGTCATCATCATCCACCTTGTCAAGTGAACTTGTAGTAGATCGATCATCATCATCACTTGACCATGAGGTGGAGCAATCTTCCACAATCAAAAGAAACCGGGGATGATCTGGTATGCCGATCAGGATTCTATGCTGTAGACTCCTCTGAGTACAAAAATGTGATCAGTCCAGGCACAATTTCCCTGTCGAATACTCAAGTCAGCGCCTAAGCGATGAGAGCTGCATCCCTTCAAGGGAAGAACAAGAAACTGGAAAGTTATCCATTGCTGAGCTTAGGCATTCAGTAAGTTCATCTATTTGACGCTTCATCATGTACAGCTCTTCAGCCCGATATTTGGATGTCCACTCTTCTACTATCCTAAGAGTTGGAGACAGCAGAAGATAAGTAACAGTGACATCAAAAGAAAAGCATATAGACATGGTATGTTGGCCTTACGGGCTATGGCTTTGCTCATGACACAACAAACTCTAGCATAAGTTCAAGCCAAAGTGCGCATATAACTCCGTACATTTATCTTTAACTACAAGAACTAGACATGTATGACTAAAAACCAGTATGGACCTCGAGAATTTGAGCAAGGAGGGTTTCTATTGCAACACTAGATTAAGATTCCATCCTCCAGTAACCTATGGCATATCATGTGCAGTGCCTCTTCTGAAAATGAAGAAATTTTTCAAAAGTTTTGTACATGACTAAATATCTAAATACTCCATCTGTTCTTTTATGTAAGACATGGATTAGTTCAATTTTGAAGGGTGCAGTGTGCATAAACCGTACCTTAAGTCTGCTTCTGAAGCATTGCTATAATCAGAATACAAGAGTTTAACACTAGGCTGCAGATCTGCCATTCCATGAGAACCATTGATATCATTTTCATAACAGCAACCATAAGATAACCATGCTTTTGAACTAAGAAGAACTAATTGCAGCATGGGCCTTTTGGTTTTCAAATCTCTGACTACTGTACGAAAAGATATTTCGTCTTCTGCAACTTCAAGCAACAAATTCACAAAAACTCGTTCCAATGTATGTCCCCTGCACATAGATAATGTATGTCCATGTATCAATGGTGGAATCAATTTCTTAGCAATAAGTGTAGAATATCTGTACAGAGCAAGAAAGATCATACTTAATACATTTTTTTCCTTCTACAATATAACCAGAACTGTGGCCTGTGGGTGAAGCTTTAACGTCTATCTCAAGATTAAGAAGCAGTGCATAAACTTACCTAAACACATCATGAGGTCCTGTTACAGGAATTTCTGTAGATGTATAGCACTTGAAGAGTCGTACACGGCCATCAGCCGGAACAAGCGAACACTGAGAAGGGTATGAGCCAAGAGGTGATGAGCATCAACCACAAAGAAGTTCCACCCACTCAAAATCATTCAAGAGGTTAGATGCTTTAACAACGAAGCTACTACCAAGAGAAATAGTTTTTGTTAATTTGTAATCTCTTTTAATCTCCAACATATTCTGCTTTTTCTCATTCCCCAAGGACATTTGTGAAGGGTTGTCTTCAGCTTTCTCACTGTATCCATTGACACAACAGCAATGGCCCAGATCTACCAGCAATAAATCAACCTCTTTCTTAGATTTCCCCATGTTCTCAACACAACATTCATTTTCAGACTTCTCAAAGTACACACCAGTATCAGTTCCCATCTGAGAAGTGACAGTCTGATTAGTCTGAGGACTGACTTCATTTGTTTCACTACTACTAACACTAGGCCCCTCTTCCGAAATAATAGGCGGTTGTGCATGAGTAGCTGTGATATTTGCTTGCTCTTCTGAATTATTCATCTTTATCTTCCCAGTGGTATGATCTTTTTCTACACTAACATCTAATATAGCTTCTTTTAGAGCAACAAAATCTCTACTAACCGCTGGACCAGCTACCTGAGCCACTAAATCCGCTTCAAGATAGTCTGTTTCTACAGTAATGGCAGTTGCATCCAGTAGACTTGTTCCCTCTAAACGACCATATGCTCTAATAAACTGAGATACTAGTTTCTCGCCTGCACCACCAAATGAGGTGCAACATCCACCAAACCAATTGTCAGCCACATCTTCCCAATCTACAGATGGCATTTCCATGATCTCCCTGGAAAAAAAGGGAATCAAGATTGTTATACTCAGCACCAATATAATGCCAAAATCAGATATCTGCATAGTAAGAAATTTCCACCCAGGTTCTCAAGTCTAATATTAAAATACATTAATAGGAAATCATGAGAAAAAGCCAAACAATATACACTAGCCAAAATTTGTAATAACCTCAAATTACTATTCACAATAAGAATTTCTAGGCTTATCAACATGCAGCTTTGGTGGAAGATAAAAGCAATCTGATTCTGATCTGCAGATTGCAGGTGGTTTTACAAATTAGAATTCTAGGAGTAAACTTCAGATGCTTCTGGAATAACAAACAATAGAGGTAGAACAATCGAAGGCTAACACTTAAAACAGTTTAATTCACTGCAACTTAGCAAAACTTTGTGATCAAGCAGGAGCCATCATACCATAACATTAAGATCTCTCCAACTTAAAATCAAGGGAAAACATACAAAAGCGCAGAGAACCTTAAAAGTCAATACCATTGGTTGTGCAGAAGCTGTGAACCGTGAGAAGAAGTTTAACTTAAGTTTAACATCACCAAAAAGGGGGCAAACAGCTACTCCACTTTAAGCTAAAGTAACACTGAGGTGAAACACCACCTAAGACCTAACGATATACCATTTCAGTATTCGGTAATGACTGATACAGTAGATGCGCAGATTAAATGGAATGCCACTGTCTAGTGGTGCAAAGTGTGAACCACTATCTCTGCCAGCAATTTGATATAAGCAGTACAGGTTTCTACAAATCTCCGCTGGATACACATGCTAGGCATAAGCTGACTACTGAATATTACAACAAAGTGCAATACAACTAGAGGTGACAAGGCACAGATGCTCTATACCTTAGTGGCTGTTTTGTCAACCTCGACGAACAATTTTTGCAATACAAGTGAACGTCTCCAGTAGATAAGCTCTTCAAATCTGTTTATTGATGACAACGAATCATAAAAAACAATGATACTCACTATTCAGTTTCATCTGAAAAGACAGATACAAAACGAACATTTTGCCAAGCCTAATTTCAAACGGAGAGACAGCACAGGAATGACTGACCATCGCGCAGCGCTAGAGAAGCCGGAGGCTCCGCGCCGGCGGGCGGGGGGAAAGCGGCGGCGAACGACGGGGTGGTCGACGGGCAGGACGAGCGCGAGGCGGAGCTCCAGGTGGTCCCCCGCGTCGGCGGCACGGCACTCGACGGGGCAGGAAGGGTCTACGAGCACCCTCGGGACGGGGACCCTGAGTGCGACGGCAGCCCCATCCCCGGGCAGCGAGAATGAGAGGTGGAGGAGAGAACCCTGGAGTCGGAGGTCGGCGCGGAGGTCGGAGGGGAAGGGGGAGGAGAGTGTGGGGCGGGGGAAGAGGTATAGGCGGAGGAGGGGGAGGTGGGCTAGGGCTTCCCACGTGTACCGCCATTGCCGCCGGGGAGCGGAGACGGCGGCGGCGGCGGGCATTGCAATGGGCCGAAAAAATCTGTATAACCCCTTAACCTTTGCTGGTATCTAATCTTAGCCCCTTAACCATTAAAACCAATGCACGTTAGTAAACTTTTAGAAACGAGACAAATAATCGTAAGGATTTTTTAAAAAAAAAAACAAGTCAAAAATACTTATATTTTGAAAGAAGTATGACCCAAAATAAATTTTCATGAATTGATATGTTTAGTCGCAACAAAAGTTATTGTGCGACTCATCACTACAGTCACACCATATTATATTATTGTGACTATATATATATATATATATATATATATATATATATTATCCTCGCCCTAAATTTGATTTTACACTTTCTTGTTTGACCGTTTGTCTTATTCAATTTTTTTATGTAAATAATAAAATAAATAAGTCAGTATTAAAGTATCTCTAATGATAGAATAAGTCATAAAATAAATAATATTTAAACAAAATTTTGAATAAAATGAACGGTCAAACAAGAAGTCTTGAATCTCGAAATAAAAAATATCACTTATTTTGGGACAGAGGAAGTATACCAGTATTCTCACTTGGTCAGGAGTATTTTCCCTGTGCGCCGCTAACATAGCAGTTGCATGCCATCCTAGCTGGCAAAACTCATAATTCTCTTGTCGATCCAAAACAAATTACCTATAAACCTTAAAAAAATGTCCTGATTTTATTTTATTTACGTGGATGCTAAAAATCGAGATCGGCTTATTTTGTTTGGATCTAGTATCATACATTTTGTGGTTTTGAAACTAATATTCTTCACGGAATGTTATATTTTTTTTTTCCTTGTCGATCCAAAGGGAGGGCCTAAGGACCTCCAAAAATCTTATTGTTCTTCAAGTAGATGCTAAAAATCAATCACAACTTTTTTTTATCTGGCATTATAACTTTTGTAGTTTTGAAATTAAAAAAAATCTTCTTAGAGTGCAATATTTGAGTTTTCAGTTAAGTAAAGATTATTTCAAAAAATATAAAGAAATCATCTAAATCATTGGTTCGGAACATACGCGTTCTAAGTAAAATCTAAAGTTCCTTAACAAAGTGTGTGCTCAAAGTTTTTAAAGCAAAATAAGATTTAAAAGACTTCAAAACAAGCTTAATTTTTTCATCAATGCTAAGGAGGTGAGTATTAATGTGATGCATCTAACACATTGTCAAGTAAATTATCAATCACTCAGTAATACTACGAATAATGGCTTTTAATTATGGAAAACAAACACTAGGGGTGGTGATGTTACTGACATGTGGAGCCAGACCCATCATAGGGAGGGTTATTACATAATACTAATTCTAATTTGCATTCGTTGCTATTATTGAGCAAGCATTGCTCGGTAAAAGTAAACGCTAATGCTCCTGTTCTGTCGTCCGTCCGGACGGACCCCACCCGAGTCACACGCTCGTGGAACGGATCCCGCCTACGCCGCCCTCGTCTGTATCGCCCGCTCACCCTGCGGCGTCTGCTCGCTGCGCGCCTCTGCTCGCGAGACGGATCATGCCCTCCCTCACCCCGCCCTCGCTTGTACCCGCGTCTCCCGTTGAGGCCGCACTCTATCTGCTTGTTGCGCCCTTGCCAAGATCCACGTCGCCGACAAGCTCCACATCAATGACCTCCGTGCTACTCCGTAGCATCGAGCTTCATGCCGGCGTCGAGCTCCACGTCGACGAGCCTTCATTTTTGTCCAAGCAGCAAGTATATGTTGCGCTTGAAAGCACATGTTGTAAGCGTCTGTTTTCAAGTGTTTTAGATGTTTCAGAGGTATGTTGCAAGTGTTTCATATGGATGTTGTAAAAGTAGATCGAGATGTTGCATGTGTGCAATGGTTGTACACGTATGTTGCAAGCTTTTATTCTAATGTTTCATCTATTTTTTCACATGTATGTTGCAAGTGTGTTTATCTAGATATTACATAAATTTCATAGATATGTTTGCAGATGTTTTATCTGGATATTGCCTATGCTTTTACAATAGTTTCAAGTGTTTTTCATGTGTTTCTTTTTCAAGTGTTTCAGATACATGTTTCAAGTATTTTATTAGCTTTGAGACACATGTTGTAAGTGTTGCATTTGAATGTTTCAAAATAGATCGGATATATCATCTTACTCCTCGCTTTCTGCTGTCTCGTCTCGGTCTCTCCTCCTACTCGCGACGCCATTGAGCATCTGCCACTTCCTCCCTCTCTTCTTGATGCTGATCACGTTTAGGACGATGCAGGCCTTGGACATGCGAAACGGCACGAAAAAAATTACTGTAAGCGCCGGTGTCCGGACCGGACATTAGCAAGCCCGTAAAAGTAATCGCAAAACACCTCTAGTCTCTACTGTTGGAAGACACGATTCGGATTTCGAACGCAGGTGCACCGGCAGCCATCGCCGTCGCCGTCGCCGTGGTTTGGTTCCTTACATTGTCTCAGATATGCCCTGCACTGGGATCACTGGGATTATTCCTGTCCATGAATTTGATCCCGGCGACATGCAGCCCCTGCACCAGCAGCCTCGCCGTGGCATCCTTCCTGTTCAGAGACGCCTCGATGAGCCCGATCATGGGGTCGCCGACGGCGGCATACCTTTCCGTTGGATCCCTCGCCTGCATCAGAACCGCATGGACCCTGCAGCAGCCCTTGCCGACGGCCTCGTCGTCCCGCTCCCGCCTCCTGCCGACGGCGGCGGTGGGTTCGGCGGTGGGTTCAGCGGTGGGTTCAGTAATAATCTGGATCTTGAGGCCTTCCAGGACCAGAGACTCCAGCTTGCCCATTGCTCTCAAGACGAGGTCGTCGTCGTCGTCGTCCCCCGAGCTCAGCCCCGCTGTAGTCCGCCGTACGGGTGTTAGGACTCTATGAGGATGAACAATGAGAGAACACGAACAAGTATTTTTGGTGCTGCAAGCGGCAACTTTTCTGGTGTCTCTCTATTCATTATAAAGAAAATACATGCAGTCATACATGGTTACAAACTAACCGAGACAATCACGGCATGTCCACAATCGGTTGTTGCCATCCCAACACCCAAGACATGTCGCCTGCCATGCTTAGCCACTAATCAATCTAAGCTACCAAATATAGTTAGCGGGTGCTCAGGGTTTATTCTAACAATCTCCTCCTAAGCCCTTGAGCATCTACTCTAACTTCTTCATGCCGATTCCATCGCGGAGTTCTTGAAACCTGCTTCGTCCGAGCGCCTTTGTCAGGAGGTCACCCAGCTGAAATTCAGTGCCAACAAACTCGACGTCGATCAGCTTCCCGTCGCAGCATTCCCGGATAAAATGGAATTTGATATCTATGTGTTTACTCCGGTCATGGTGCACAGGATTCTTCATCAAGGCGATGGCGGACTTGTTGTCCACCTTGAGCTTGGGTGCGAGGACTGCTCCTCCGACGAGCTCGGCCAGCAGGCGTGCCAACCAGATCGCCTCACACGCAGCTCCTGCAGCAGCGATGTACTCGGCCTCGCATGAGGACAGGGCCACCACCCTTTGTTTTGCCGACTGCCACGCAATCGGACCTCCAGCCAGGAAGAAGATCAGCCCGCTTGTGCTCTTCCGGTCGTTCACATCACCTGCCAGGTCACTGTCCGAGTATCCCAGCAGCTTAGGAGCGCCGGAGTTCTTCTTTCCTGGGTGGTAGTGCAGCCCCCACTGCTGTGTTCCGGCGACGTACCGAAGAACACGCTTCACTGCAGCGAGGTGCTCTTGGCGCGGTCCCTCCATGAAACGGCTGAGATAGCCAACAGCATAAGCCAGGTCAGGCCTAGAGTTACACAAGTACCTGAGGCTGCCGATGATGCTACGGTACTCCGTTGCATCAACGCTTGGAGTGTCACCCTCCTTGAGCAGCTTCAGCTTGGGCTCCATTGGCGTGGCACTGGCGTTGCATCCAGCCATGCCCGCCTTCTCGAGAATCTTGGCGGCATACGCGGTCTGCCGGAGCGTGATGCCGGCTGATCCTTGTGACACTTCGAGCCCGAGGTAGTAGGAAAGTAACCCCAGGTCACTCATGCGGAAGGTGTTCATCATCTGCGCCTTGAACTTGTTCACAGCTCCCGCATCGCCTCCGGTGATGATCAGGTCATCAACGTAGACGCCCACGATCAGGCGCCCTGTGCCCCCACCGCGTGTATACATACCGTGCTCGTCGACACAGCGCTTAAAACCGAGGCCGAGCAGGGAGGCGTCGAGCTTCTGGTTCCAGGCCCGCGGAGCTTGACGGAGCCCGTACAGTGCCTTGCGGAGGCGCAGTACCTTGTGCTTGTTCTTGCTGTCGACGAAGCCGGGAGGTTGCTGAACGTACACCTCCTCTTGAAGTTCCCCATTCAGGAACGCCGATTTGACGTCCATGTGGTGGACGCCCCAGCCAAAGTGTGCGGCAATGGCGAGCAGCAGCCGGACTGACTCCAGCCGCGCGACGGGGGCGAACACCTCGTCAAAGTCGATGCCAGGGCGCTGCACATATCCCTTGGCCACGAGGCGCGCCTTGTACTTGACGATGGCGCCGTTCTCATCACGCTTCACCTTGTACACCCATTTGAGGCCGATGGCGTGTTGATCCCGAGGGAGCTCAGCCAGCGACCAAGTGTCATTGTCACGGATGGACTTGAGCTCCTCCTCCATCGCCGCGTTCCAGTTCGGATCACCGTCCGCATCCTTGAAGGACTTGGGCTCCTCCACGCTCACGCTGTGTAGCTCGCCTTCCTCGACGTCGCGGTTAGCCCGCCCAGGCACGGTGTTGGTGCCCAGGACGTTCTCGAGTGTCCTGTAGCGGTGCTCCAGGTCCTCGTCGTCGTCTGCGTCGAGGTTCGGGTCGACGCTCAGTGGCGTCGCGAACTCCACCTGCGGCGCCTTGGTGACGTTAGGCGCGGCAGTAGTAGGTGAGGGCGAGCCCGCTCCAGAAGCTGGTGGCGTCGTGCCCCCAGTGCGCGACGGCGTGCCCAGCACAGGTGGTGCCGGACTCGCGGCATGCGACGGGGAGCCAAGTGCAGACGGTGCAGGAGCCTGACGACGCAGCTCGTACTCCTCCTCGACGGTGAACGGCACCAAGCTATCGCTCGGCGCGACGCTCCCCCAGTCCCAGCGCGCGTTCTCGTCGAACACGACGTCGCGTGCGACCCGGACGCGCTCTGTGGCGGGGTCGTAGAAGCGGTACGCCTTCGCTCCTTCCTCGTAGCCGATGAAGACCACCTTCCGACCACGGTCCTCGAGCTTGGACGGGTGAGGGCGCAGATGCTTGATGTAGGCGACGCACCCGAACACTCTTAGGAAGTGCACGGGTGGCTTCTTCCCGTACCACGCCTGGAACGGGGTGAGGCCGTCGAGGGCGGCTGTTGGCGACCGGTTGAGGAGGTACACGGCGGTGTGCACCGCCTCTCCCCAGAAGAAGCCCGGCATGCTCCGTGCACGCAGGATGGAGCGCGCCGTGTTCACGACCATCTGGTTCCTCCTCTCCACGACGCCATTCTGTTGAGGAGAGTGCGGCGCAGAATGTTGACGAAGAATTCCCTCGCCTGCACAGTACTCACCGAATTGTACTGAGGTGAATTCTCCTCCGTTGTCAGTACGGAGGACCTTCAGCTTCTTGCCGGTCTCCCGCTCGACCTTCGCCTGAAAGGTCATGATGGCCGCCGGTGCATCTGCTTTGGAACGCAACAAGGTGAGCCACATATACCTGCTCATGTCATCGACCATCAGCAGGAAGTAGGCGTTCCCGCCCGGCGTCGCAGGGGAGATGGGACCGCAGAGATCACCGTGGACGAGCTCGAGCTGCTCCTTCGCCCGAAACTTCACGGCCTGCGGGAACGGCGCTCTCTTTTGCTTTGCGAGAACGCAGTCCTCACAGACTTGCTCGACGTGGTCGATGTCTGGCAGCCCCTTCACCATCTCGCCCCGGCTCAGCTTGCGCAGCGAACGGAAGTTCAAGTGCCCGAACCTCTCGTGCCACATCCAGGCGACGTCGCCGACTCGCGCGGTGAGGCACACCGGGGCGGCGATGTTCATGTCGAGGTAGTAGAGGCGGCTCGGAGATCGATGCACCTTGGCGAGCAGGCGACGGTGCAGGTCGAAGATGCGGAGGATGCCTTCCTCGATGACGACCTTGAAGCCGTTCTCGTCCATCTGCCCGAGGCTCACAATGTTGGTGGTGAGCCGCGGGATGAAGTAGACGCCGTCGAGCCGGCGGTGTTCGCCGGATCTGAGGGCAAAGAGCACTGTGCCCTTCCCTTCAATGTTGACCACCGAGCCATCCCCGAACTTGACTGTGCCGGTGACGCTGCCGTCGAGCTCGGAGAAGACGTGGCGCGACCCGGTCATGTGGTTAGTCGCTCCGGTGTCGAGGACCCAGCGGCAGGGCCCCTCCGCCTCCTTCTCATCCTCCCTGAGATGAAGGAGGACTTTGGGCTCGGCGAGGTGGACGCGCGCGCGTGCATCGACGGCGGGCGGCGGCGGCGGTGTGGATTGGGGAGAGGAAACAGGCGACGCGATTACCTCCGTCACAGCGGCGATGTACATCAAGGCCCGTTCCTCCTCCTCCTCAGCCTGGGCCACATGGGCCGCGGCCTTCTTTTTCTTACCACGGCATTCTCGGGCCCAATGGCCCTTATTGCCGCACTTCTTGCAGGCCGTGCCAGGCGGCGGCTTTCCACCACCAGCGTTGCCAGCGCCCGCGCCGAGACCGTCGTGGTCGTCGCGCGTCGCGCCTTGACCGCCACGACCGCGGCCGCGGCCATGGTTCTTCCCGCGACCGTTGGAGCCGCCGCTGCCACCGGAGCTCTCCTGCTCGCGACGGCTCTTGCGACGCGCCTCCCAGTCCTCCTCGCAGAGCAGGAGTCGCCCCATGCCGTCCGTGATCTCCTTCGGCTTGCCGCGTTCCTCGAACACGCGCAGCCGCCCGATGACGTCCTCGATCGACGTGTTGTTCAGATCGAGAAACATCTCGAGGGAGACGGCGGCTTGAGACAGGCGATCGGGAACCACCTGCAGAAGTTTCTTTACCACTTCGGCGTCGGTGATGTTGTCGCCGAGGATGCGCAGGTTCACGGCGAGCGACGTGATCCGGATCCCGAACTCGGAGACGGACTCGCCATCCTTGAAGACGAGCGCGCCGAACTCGCGGCGGAGCTGCTGCGCGCTAGCGTCGCGCGCGCGGCTGTCACCGATCCGGAGCACTTTGACGACGTCCCACGCCTCCTTCACGGTCCGCTTGCGACCGAGCGTCCCCCACATCTCGGAGGGGACCGAGCGCAGGAGGCCCGCCATTGCCTGGCGGTCCTGATGGTGCTCATCTTCATCAGGGTCTTCGTCGATGCCGATGTCGACGGCGTCCCAGACGCGGAGGGTCTGGAAATTCACCTCCATCACCAGCGCCCATTCCGGGTAGTTCGTTCGCGTGAGCATCGGCCACGCGACGTTGGCGGAAGAGCGCTCGACGACGCGCTCCACGATCCGTGATCCAGAGCGGTGACGACTGCCGGAACGGCCACGGCGACGGCGCGGCGATCGCGAGGACTTCGGCTTCTTCTCACCGTCGGCATCTTCAGTCGGCTTGATCTTGGAAGGCGACTGGGAAGACATGCCTACGATGGTGAACCGGCTTTGATGCCAATTGTTAGGACTCTATGAGGATGAACAATGAGAGAACACGAACAAGTATTTTTGGTGCTGCAAGCGGCAACTTTTCTGGTGTCTCTCTATTCATTATAAAGAAAATACATGCAGTCATACATGGTTACAAACTAACCGAGACAATCACGGCATGTCCACAATCGGTTGTTGCCATCCCAACACCCAAGACATGTCGCCTGCCATGCTTAGCCACTAATCAATCTAAGCTACCAAATATAGTTAGCGGGTGCTCAGGGTTTATTCTAACAACGGGCTCGCCGGGGTTGTCCTGGCCGGCGATGTCCTTGAGCGGCATTGACTGGATCAGGTACCTGCACAGGTTGTCGGCCCCCATCGCTGCCATCTTGTCAAGAACCTGGTGATCGGAGACGGCGCGCGCGAATGTCAGTCTCGAATCTCAATGACATGGAGACGCCGAGACGCATTCGTCCAATTCCATGCATGGATCTCACCTCGGACGCGGTCGCCGCGTCGGCGTGGACGACGGGCCGCGGCACCTGCACGGCCAGCCGCTGCCACGGGCTCCCGGCCTACCTGACCTCGCGCACGTAGCCTCCGTCCTCCAGCCGCAGCACGGGCATCTCTTTCTCTCCTTCGTGGTCCAGGACCAGGAGCAACTTGCTCAGCCTCTCGCCTTCCTCCTCCAGGAGCTGCAGCCGCAACCTGTCGACCTGCTCCTTCTGGAGCTGCAGCTTCTCCGCGGCCTCGGCGTTTCTCCGCGGCAGCGGCAGCGGCAGCGCCAGCTGCTGCTGTGGACTGCGGGCCGCGGAGGAGGAGGGAGAGGCAGAGGCCGGTGCAGCCCGTGGAGGCCACGGCCACGGCCACGGCCGGCGCGGGCGCCGGCGGCGGCTTGTTGCGGGACATGGATCGATCGCGCTAGCTCTCGATGCACTTGCACCGTTGCAGTGTTGCACGCACGCACTCTGCTTCTGAAACTGGCTTCTGCCATTTCTCTTCTTTTGTAGGTGCGGTGCGGTCGGTTCAAAGGCGACTGGTGGAATGGGAGCCGTTGAGGTCAGTTGCGATTCATGCGGCCGGCACTTCGAATTTACTCGAACTTGAACTCGAGGGCGGGGTATGTTGCTACAGTGCTCAAAAGCGGCCTATGCGGATGACTTCTAGAGCAGCCGAATGCGCTTTCTAAACTTAATTTTAAAATGTAAAAAAAACCTGAAACGGACTTGAGTTACCTTTCTTTTCAACTTTGAGGGATCATTAATTGATATTAAACCTTTGGGACTTGATTTAGGCCTTTATTAATTCATCCCCTAAAGTTTACACCCTATCACATTGGATGTTTAGACACATGCATTGAGTATTAAATATAGACTAAAAAATAATTAATTGCACAGATTGCGACTAATTTGCGAGACGAATTTTTAAGCCTAATTAGTCCATGATTTGACAATGTGGTGCTATAGTAAACATGTGCTAATGACGGATTAATTAGGCTTAATAAATTCGTCTCGTAGATTATTGACGGATTATGTAATTTATTTTTTTTATTAGTATTCGAACACCCCATACGACACCCCGTGTAACACCCGACGTGGCATCCTAAACTTTACTCCATGGATTTAAATACCACCTTAGTGTGATTTTTTTTAGTCCTATAGGTCATTACCGTGCAAAAGGTGAATAGATTTGGATAGTTCAAGGTTGTTGCTTTAGATTTTTAGAGCTTAGATCAAAGCCTCCTAGGCATCCCATCCTTTCACCAGCACAAAATTCACCATCTTCAGTTCCTCACCAACCACAAAAGTCTAACTCATTTAGCAGAGCAAAAGCTACATCAAGATCTGCAACACAAGTATTTTCTTAAATTAACGACCTGCAATGCAGAATAATTGGTAGAAAGAGACCTGATAACAAGGTATTGATGATCTTTCTAGACAAGTCTACCTAATGACCTCCATGTTGTGTCCACTATCATACCAGGGTGGTTGGAAATTATTAGTGAAAGGTTATATCTAGACCAGAGCAAATTGAGCCCGGCTTGAGCCCGCTAGGTTTGGCCCACCCACGGACCTTAGTGGACAGGGCCTGGGCACATATCTCACTGTCTAAAAAAAATTCTCGATGTGAGCCCGGCTTGAGATATTATGTTAGCTATTTGACACTATAAAGTGCACGGACGGCCCGCATAGGCCCAACCCCAAAAAGAGGCCCCACTCGTCCAATGAGATAGTCATGGGAGGGACTATTTCATCCCAAAATAATCCACCTTTTTAGCCTGGCCCGGCCAGCAAAATGCTCACATCTAGTTATATCTCAGTGAACTCATCCACTGGCGGAGCTACCCATCGGCCAACTTGGGCGCCGGCCCCCTCCCCCCTGCCCAACAAAAGTTTCTGAAGAGTTCAGCTCACTCGATTGATTTAGATGTTCAAACATGCAGCAATTTTAGAAATCTAGAACTAGAATCATACTTAAGCTTGCACGGTCTTGAACTCTTGATCTTATGTGACAATTGGCATTCCTTCTACCGAACAAGCAAGTTGCGGTAACAGGTCACTGGCCCTTATGCTCCCTTGATCACCAGTGATGCCACAACATGATAAAAGCTAACTGCTTGTATACTGTAGCAACTGGCCCCTCGTTGGATTGACTGCGAACTCCGCCACTGAACTCATTCTTCAATGCTCAAACGAGGTGGTGTTTAAATTGAGAGGCTAAAGTTTAGGGGTGTCACATCGGGTGTCACATGGGAGTGTTTGAATAGTAATGATAAAACAAATTACACAAATCCTCAGTAATCCGCGAGAAGAATTTATTAAGCCTAATTAATCTATTATTAACACATGTTTACTGTAGCACCACATTGTCAAATCAGGGCCTAATTAGGCTTGCAAAATTCGTCTCGCAAAGTAGTCGCAATCTATACAATTAGTTATTTTTTAATCTATATTTAATACTCCATGCATGTGTTCAAACATACGATGTGATAGGGACTAAATATTAGAGGTATGAGCTAAACAAGGCCAAAGGGTATACATTGAGTATGCCACAATAGCTAGTTAGGCATTCATAAAGAGGCACATCAAGTTGTGTCTTGTTTGGCTCTGCACAGGAATGACATTGGAGGCCACAATGCGGTCATTGTCGTTTAACACAAATCAATCTTCTCTTTTATTGGCCTAACATGAAAGAAGATATTAAAGCTAGCTTATGTAGCTGCCTATAGTGGCGGGGCCAGAGATTTTTTTTAAGTAGCGGCAAATAATATACATGATCTAAATGAAAAACACGCAAAAAACATATACTTTACCAAAGGTACCCAAACAATTATTAATCACCAAAACACAGTGCTTTTACTACTTGTTGAATGCAATTGCTGACATGGCAGTTGCAGCATGTTTACGGCTAGCTTCAACCTCTCCCGAGTCGCAGTCGATGAGGCCAAGCCTCCGGACGGGTAGCCAGCGCCAGTACATAGGCAGAGGGACAGCCTACGCACCCGATACACAGAGACAGATGGAGGAGGGAGCAGGCGTGAAAACGTTACGGTTATTTTGCGACAGTATTTGAGACTGAATATGTTTAGAGAAATTAGAATCTGTTCGTATCCAAATCCGGATATTCAACATCCGATACTGTATCTGTATTTGAATACTCAAATCGCATATTTATGATGTCGATACCCAATTATATCCTATCCGACATAGCTGATACTATACGTATTTAAATCTGAATCCGAACAAACATCTAAACAAATATAATATCGATGATATCTGTCCTTATCTGATCATTTTCTCCGTAGGAGGGAGGCAGGCAGATCCATCAGCTGAGCTGGGGAAGGCCGATGAGTCCACACACCCTGGCCGACCCAAGACGCAAACGACAGTGGTTCACGTCCACTAGCCACAACGTTCTTATTTTCCTCGGATGACAGTGGGGAGACGGCGTCCTAGTCGGATTGGAAGACAGTTGCTCCTATTTTCCTCGGGTGCAGTACAAATCCTTTTCCTTTCTGCCTCTTGTCGCCAAAAAGCTCCAGGTCCGGCCAATTCTTGCAGAAATTGAGCGAAGCAGAAGTTGGACAAGTTATTTGGTGACCAAGATCAGAATGGAGACAAACAAAACTTCGTGTAAACTCACAAAATTGTTAAGACGGACGACAATCTCTAGCTTTTGCCGGTATTCTTGCGAGTTTGCGAGTCCCTAGCTACTAGGTCGTGATGCTAGAGCAACTCTAGCGGTACCTCGATAGCTTCCGAGGACAACTATGTTTTTTTTTCTCCAACAGTTCTATAGTACCTCTCTTTTTTTTTGTTGCTAATATTTTTCTCATCTCCCTCTAAATATATTCTCTTTTTTTTTGCCACTAATATTTTCCTCATTTTTCCTAAGGGCCCGTTTGGATAATGGGAATTGAATTCATTCTAATAATTACAATTTAGGCATAGATTAATTAATCTAATATAGTTATATATGGAATATATTTGTATATTTATTGTTAGGCATACAAGGGACATACTCATATATTGTATTTTTATTATAGAGAAGTGAGTGGAAGAGTATGCTATAAGTTGGAGAATAGAATTATAGCATAGTGATCTATAGAATCCATTTCCATCCCCCACCCTATGAATTTGAGATAGACTTATTTGTGAGCTTGAGAATGTTATGAAATGACAAATTTCAAGCCAAATAGCATAATCCATTATGTAGATTTCAATTCCTCCAAAATGAAGGGATACAAACGGCCACTAATTTTTTTTCTCATTTCCATCAAATAAAAGGAGAGTTACATCCCCTAATACCATAGGAATCATTTCAATTACTGCTTTTCATCCATCTTTTCTCCTACGTTCCCGTGGGATCACCATCCATATATGTATCAGGCGAGATACATTGAGGTACTGTCAACAACTTCATTATCCATAAAAATAATATTATGCTACTGTCGATAGAATATCGTCGACAGTCCTCCGAGGGGTATCCCACGAAGGTAGATTGATCGGTAGAGGTGCGCGTAATCAAGAACAAGAAGACAATAGAGACACAAGAGTTAGATAGGTTCGGGCCGTCTGCACGACGTAATACCCTACTCCTGTGGTCTATTGGTTTATATTGACTGTCGTATGATATTGCGTGTGTTTTGAGGAGGCCCCCTGCGCGCCTTATATAGCCGGGGATAGGATTACAAGTCGGTTAGATCTAGATCTATTCGGCTGTATGGTAAGTATTTACAAGGAATACGATATCTATCATATCCGAATAGATCCTTCTCTATCTTTAAGATTCTTCTGATTGCCTTGCGGTGCACGCCGACCAGAGCCGAGCACCATAGGCCATGACCTTATGGGCTAGACCTCTCCTGGTGGTGCGGCCCATATCTATTGCTGTGGGTACCTGGGGTTATACCCCCCACAGCTAGTCTCCGAGCGCCTTGTATCCTTTGAGCAGCGTCGTCTTAAACAGGTCCGACCAGTTTGATGTGAAGCCGACCAATTTAACTGGTGATCCGAGCAGCGGAAGTCGAAGCCGACCAGTTTAACTGTTGGCCTAGGCGGTGAAAGTCGAAACCGACCAGTTAAACCGGTGACTTGAGCAGTGAAAGTCGAAGCCGACCAGTTAAACCGGTGACCTGAGCGGTGAAAGTCGTAGCCGACCAGTGTAACCGGTGAGCGGTGAAAGTCGTAGCCGACCAGTGTAACCGGTGACTTGAGCGGTGAAAGTAGGAGCCGACCAGTTTAACAGGTTAATCGATCTCGGACTTAGCTAAGTAAGACTTGCCGAAAAGATGTAAGGGGCTCAAGATTAAATTGAAAATTTCTCCAGGCGAAGTGTAGCCACTTAGACTTCGTTTACGAGGAATCATCCATGACTTAGTCAATAAGGAGGGTAAATCAAGAAAAGAGCACTACATTCACCGTCAGGTGAAGTGTAGCCACTTAGTCCCCGAGCCTGCTGGAAGATGAAGAAATAAATCTTATAGCAGGGTCAAAGAAAATAAGTCTAAAAGATTGTCAATGTCATCTGTCATGTGCGTATCAAGACCCTAGACGTACTACCCAAGATCAACACCCTGATCTGAATAGTATGGAGCAAGTTGATAGCACACTAATAAGGCATAGCAAGATCCGACCGTCAAGGGAGTCCTCAGCTTAGCTGACGACTCTTGCACGAAGAATTCGAACACCGAGGAGTCCCTAGCTTAGCTGGCAACGCTTGCACGAAGAATCCAAACGTCGAGGAGTCCCCAGCTTAGCTGGCGAGCCCCCAGCGTGGCTGACGATGAAGCGACGAACAATCCAAACGCCGTGGAGTCCCCAGCTTAGCTAGCGATGTTTGCACGAAGAATCCAAACGATGAGGAGTCTCCAGCTTAGTCGGCAACGCTTGAATGAAGAATCCGAATGGCTAGGAGTCCCCAGCTTTGCTGGCCATGCTTGTACAAAGAATCCGAACGCCGAGAAGTCCCCAGCTTAGCTGACGACATTTGCACGAAGAATCCGAACGCTGAGGAGTACCTAGCTTAGCTGGCGAGCCCCCAGCATGGCTGACGATGAAGCGATGAACAATCCAAATATCGTAGAGTCCCCAGCTTAGCTGGTGAGCCCCTAGCGTAGCTGACGATGAAGCGACGGATAATCCGACTAGTTGGTTGGTGAAGAATCAAGCACCGAGCAGCCCAAACAACTGGTTGGCGGCAAAGTGAGCGCCGAGTAGAAGTGAACGGCGAACAGTCCGATCAACTGGTCGGCGATGAAGTCCATAAACCTAGCGGTCCGGCCAGTTGATCGGCAGAGAAGTTCGAGTACCAGGTGGTCCGACCACCTGGACAATGATCCTGCAATACAAATATGTAGAACAGGTAATACATGATGTAAAAATAAAATATATGAACTCCGGAAAAGAATCAGCGATGGTGTTGAAATAGCGTATGCAGCTCGACGACCAGTTGGTGTGAACACTTAATGTTATTCTGAAGATGTATTTATATTTAATATAAACCGTCCGACCAGTTAGTGTGTAGCTGAGTCTCCTGCCCTAGCAAGCCTGTTAACCATAACGCGGAGCGCGGAGCCCCTGTGTGTGTAGGAAGAGCAGGGCATCGCTAAGGAGGCGCTGCCGACCACCCCAAACGCAGAGGGCAGGCGCTCGAGCACGTGTAGGAAAAAGCCAGAAACAGGGCCGTCTCTAGGAACATCCGAGCATCAACATGATTGTTCGGGGATTTACCTTAGACTTAGTTGTATGTCATCTTTAAGATGGTATACATAAAAAAATAGTTTGTTGAACAAACATGGAGAAAATAGCTCGAAGAAATATCATGGAGATATATGAAGGTTGGAGAATATTTAGAAAAATGTTAAAGCGTGACTTAGCTTTAGACAGAACATTTGGCCGCTGGCGTATGGCGTTATCTGGTTGGCGAATTTGTTCCTTAGGGCATCCTGACGGATGGTGGCTGTATCCCCTGGAATTTGCCGATTGGCTTTCGATAGATCAGAACTGGAAGGTGGTCGGCGCCGAACCAGAGTGGTTAGAGCTGATTCCATGAGGGAGAGGCAGTCGGCGAGCTTCTGGCTGACCTGATCAATGGATGCGATTAGATCGTCGTTGCCGACCTTCCTCGAGTAGCGGGGCAGTAGACGACGAGTTGTTGGTGAAGACGACCTTGGAGGTGGTTCTGAGATCGGATTTGCTGTTGCAGACGTTGGTGTGGTTGGCGTAGAATCGATCTGCACCGGCTTGAAGATCTCTCCATCTCCGTCAGCATTGATGACCTAAGAGATTGATTCGACCGTAAAGATCTGGCCGGGCTTTGGAGATGATGAAGAGCCTGAAAAGTGTACCATCTTGTTCGTCATGGAAACAACACGCACACCCCCCTACCTGGCGCGCCAACTGTCGACAGAATATCGTCGGCAGTCCTCCGAGGGGTATCCCATGAAGGTAGATTGATCGGCTGTGGTAGAACCACCTAATCTAATGCCTCCTAGGAGTACTCGTCTTTCATTAGACACTAAGTACTCAAGAGAGGACACTAAACTATACAGTTCCATCGGGCAGACCCAATAGGAGAACCCAAAAATCTATATTTTTCTATCAGGATCACAAATGAGAGAATAAAGCTTACATCGTTATTAATCATTTCTTACATCACTTTTAATACAACATCAGAGTTATGAACAATTTAATTTAACAGCGGAATATAAACATATGATCAGAGTTACAGTAAAAATAAATATCTATTCATGACATGATGAAGCATTGATATATAAACTATGACAACAGATTATAAAACTTTTATTTATAAAAACATTTAGTTAGGGTTATAAATAAAGACTATGATCGCAGCGTAAAGGAACCCTCTCTGAGCCCACTAGGAGGGATCCACACACAAGAGTCAGCTCTAGCATTCGCCTGTCACCTACAACAGGGGAAATAAAACCCTGAGTATTCAATTGTACTCAGTAAGACTTACCCAACAGGAGAAAAGAAAAGACTCTAAGGATATGTAAGGCTATCTCGCTTGTGGATTTATTGCATCTGCAGGAGCATTACTAAAAGTGTGTCCTTATATTCAATTTTATTAGCAGTCAATATTGGTTCATTAACTAACCATTCTATGTAAGCACCTGTGCTACTTTCAAGCAAGTGGTAAGCAATCAGAATCATTTTACCATCTTTCATCTTTCAATTCTTACTACGGTGCTAGATTATAGACAAGTCGTACCGGAATACCGGCGATTCGTGAATCAATATGCCCAGCTAGGTACCCTGAAACACACGCCCCGCTTGTACCCCAGGCACAAGCAGGACCAACCCACTCCCCTCCTGTCATGGGGTCCAGGTCCCCGTCCAAACTTGGATTCCAAGCCCCCGCCCCTGAGTCTCGGACTCAGTGCGGTGCTAAGACCTCCACCCAAAAACCACTCTGAAAGTCGGTCCGAAAAGAGCTGAACCCCATGACAAGAGAGTAACAAGTCTTTCCGCATCCATACACAAGTATGTATTCAGAATAATAAGTCTATGACCTGCCTAGAACCCAATGCAACGGCCAGTCCTTAACCAACACAGACACGGAATACAGTGTAATCAAGCTATGCCCCGTTGACCGCAGGACACAACCTCTTACACCCACCAATATCCAAACCATATCTCTGCCCGGTCTCCATTTATCATTCACATATATATTCCAAGTGATAATAATATAGTAACAACAATAATATATTTCATATCTCTCGCGAGTGATAAGCAATCACTCGACTTCTACCGGAGTCCTGTAGCATAGCAATCTATATGATCATGTCATACTAGTAAGACTCATAGGATATATATATATATATATATATATATATATATATATATATATATATATATATATATATATATATATATATATATATATATATATATATATATATATATATATGCAGGTGGATTTCATTCAACTCCTTAAAATTTAATGCACAAGTATAATTTAAAGTGTAGAAAAGTAGGGGTTGTGCACCGGGGCTTGCCTGGGTAAAATATAACCAAAAGTTAGCATTCTATCTTTGTAACATAACTCCTGACACTATCTTTTTAGCTACTCTAGTTGATTCCACGATCCATCATCGTCCCTATTATGGTATGCAATGCTATGTAGAGATGATGCAACAGTTAATTAACAAGAAAACAACAACTCTTAAAACATAGTGCGTGCTACGAACTAACAAGCTAGCTCTAATGACTAATGTACTAATCTACGCATCAACATCGTCAAGAAAGGTGTTATTTCTAAATAAGCGTTTTAGTTATAAAATTCCAAGGTGTTTCTTTATTTCATTTATTTGATTTACTATATATTCAAACTAGGGCTCATTTGCTATCTTAGCAACTTCATTATTATGAAGCTACAAAAATTACAGTGGACATCTAACCATATGATGAACCTACCATAAAATTTTCATAGCATTTGGACTAAAGAAACTAATTTAATTAATTACAACAAACGCTAGATTAATTTTTTAAGACAATTATCTTGTACTAAGCATATAATTTTATGTGTTCAATGTGTATAGACTTTTATTCAGAGTTCAATAAAACTGGATTTACCATTTTATGATTTTTATTTGATTTATTACGGATTTACAAACTTCAATCATTTTAAACAGAATAATAAAATTAGCAGAAAAAGAAAAACGAACCACGGGCCGCATTAGGCCTAGCCGGTTAAGGCATGCCAGCCCAACGGTAAAGCCCAGGCCGCGGGCAGCACAAGGCCGGCCTAGGCGGTGCGCTCGGCTGACGGCCCAGCAGAGGCCGACAGCCCACCAGGCGCGCACGTGGCAGCGGCCCACGCGGCCTAGGCCCAGAGAGGGCACACTACTATGCAAAAAGGACCCTACGCTTTTCCCTTATTTAACTTGAGGTAAACAACACTATGTGATACTATTCATATGAGTCTCGTGTTTTACAGAAAGGATCCTGTAACTATCTGCCTCCTCATCTAATTGGTCCACGACATCTCCTAGAGCAGGGCGCAGCTCTTGGCGTGCTGGCTGGCCGTCACGCCCGGCCGGGGAGGACTCAACGACGGCGAAGGGGTCGCCGGAAGGTGCGCGAGTCCCGCTCAGGGACCACGCAGTCCTAGGAGAGGTTACAGGAAGGTTAGAGACGAGCTAGGGTTCCGTGACCATGGTGATGGCAGCTCGCCGGTGGTGGCGCACGCGCTCCAACGAGGCGAGCATGGTACAGATTGATTCAAGGGGTGGAGAAGCAATAGGGTCTCACCTAGGTACTGCTTGAGGCGTTGGTTTGGTCGGATACGCTGCGAGGAGAGCTACCCGCGTGCGTCGGCGTGGTGGTGGCGACGAACCGGAGCAGCGCCATCGTTCCCGGTGGTACGAAGCTTCATCGGAGAACCTGTTGCAGCAGAAAGTTGCAAGGTAACAAGGTAGCTCCGAGACGAGGTAAAAACAAGGAGGAGATGGACGAGGAGAGCATGCCCACGGAGGAGCCAAGCTTCGACGCCGATGGCAACCGTGACGATGGCGAGGCCACGCACGGCTGCACTAGTGGACGTATATCGTCGAGGCTTCGTCCGAAGGCTAGCTAAGGACCTAGCGCAGTCGTGGGTGCGAGCAATTAGAGGGGGATGAGTTGAGCGTGGCCAATTTGGAGAAGGAAGGGAGAGCACAAGGGCAGCTATGGTGGACGAGTGCTCTGCTCGACTGCGGCTTTTATAGCTGATCGGGGCTAGCTGGCGGGGAAAGGCGTGGCTGGGAAGGTGCTTCCTGGGGCAATGGCGAGGGCACGCGGCAGCTGCACAACGACTGGAGCTCACGCGACAGCCGGGCAGTGAGGCAGTGCAGAGCTCGGCGGTGGAAAGCACGAGCCAGGAGCACACGGTGTGGTCGGGGCGCGGGGAGCAGGCCAAGGCTACGCAGGCGCACGAGAGAGATGGATAGAGGTGGTGGTGCTGCGGGGCGCGGTGGCTGGCGAGGGCGGGCTCCGGTGACGGGAGCGGCCGCTGGTGCTAGCAGCGGTCGGCCACGCGCACGACGTGCAGAGGCCGCGACCGCAGCGGCGGGGAAGGCGCTAGGGAGGGCAGCGCCATGGAGCAGCAGATCCAGCGAGGGGCCGTGGGGCTCGCGCTCGCGAGGTGTCGGCGACGGACGGCAGGAGGCACGACGACGGCGGCCCGACGTAGGAGCAAGCAGAGAAAGATAGGTAGACAGCGACAGACACCGAGAGAGTGAGAGAGAAAAAGTAGGCGAAGGCAGGGACAGCACGGCATGTGCTACGGCAGGGGTAGGTGAAACGAGCGTCAGTTGCAGCTCGGCCTCGGCTTAAAGGCGCACGAGACAACCGACAGGCAATCGTGGCAAGACCAACAGACGGAGGGATAGCAAGCAACCAGCAAGGCCAGCAAGCTCGGTCCTATCTCATAACACGCGCGTGGTACCGGCGAGGTAAGTGAGATGAGTGGTCAGCGGCACGTTCATTTTTATTTTATTTCGTTCATATTTATTTTTAAACTAACAAACATCACATTGACACCCGAACAAGCATACCAACATATTCACGATGTTCATATCTTGCTGATGATATGATTTTTCCTGTTTATATTTTATATTATTTTAACTTCTAAAAATCCATTTTCTAAAACAACTTTATGCATGTACAAGCATTACTAAATCTCTAAGGTTTTATTATTTAGCAAATTTTACTTTCAACAATTTTTTGTTTATAAAAAATGTTTTCCAAACTGAATCAAATAAACAAGCTATTCGCTATTTATTAACTATCAGGCATTTTTAAGCACCTTCTTCATACTTTTCCAAAACAAGCCCTAAACAACTTTTGTCCACAAGATTATTTAAAAGTTATTAAGCGCCGAGACTAGTTGACTAGCGACACTTATTTGAAGATCTAGTTCTCCGGCCGTAATCTCAGTGCTAAACGAGCTCGTAACACCAGATGTGTTACATCGGCAGAGGTGCGCGTAATCAAGAACAAGAAGGCAATAGAGACACAAGAGTTAGACAGGTTCGGGCCGTCTGCACGACGTAACACCCTACTCCTATGGTCTGTTGGTTTGTATTGGCTGTCGTATGATATTGCATGTGTTTTGAGGGGGTCTCCTACCCGCCTTATATAGCCGGGGGTAAGGTTACAAGTCGGTTAGATCTAGATCTATTCAGCTATATGGTAAGTATTTATAAGGAATACGATATCTATCATATCCGAACAGATCATTCTCTATCTTCAAGATTCTTCTGATTGCCTTGCGGTACGCGCTAACCAGAGCCGAGCACCGTAGGTCATGATCTTATGGGCTAGACACCTCCTGGTGGTGCGGCCCATGTCCATTGCCGTGGATACCTGGGGTTATACCCCCACAGCTACCCAATACATAGATATTGGAGATAGATTATTAGAAATCAGGTGGAGATGCTCTGAAGATGGCTCTGCAAAACTTATTTTTATAAGCCTATTCATTCATTTAGCAACATATTACAGAGATTGAAGAAAAACTTCCCAAGAGGTGTCCTGTAGTGTTTGTATCACCTCACAATTACCAGCGTGGGACTGGTTTTGACAACTAAAAGTACAAGAGCTAGAAACACTTTGTCTAGCATATTTAGCTAGTCTATGCGCCTTCTTGTTTAATTGTCTTGGAATCTTGCAAAATTCAGTTGGCTGGGAAGCTGAGTTGTTTACAATCTCTGCAACTGTGGGTCTAATCCTCCAATGTGCTAATTTCTTTATTGGGTTTTCATCCCTTAAAGTCTTCACAAGCTGCTCACGGTCCAAAAAAAAAATGCACCTTCGTTGTTGGAGAGTTGTCATCACCTGGGTAGCCAATTAAGTGGCTAGAGCTTACTGTGACTCTTCCTTTCAAAAAAAAAATCCTCTGAAAGGGCATTTTAGGTGGCTACTACAAGCATGGACGCGTGCGGCGTGTCAAGTATGGACTCTCTCTTTCCCTCGCTCTTCCGGACCTTTCTATCCTTCTTTTGAGGAGCAAGGGCCTGTTTTCAAAATTTACCAAGCTAAGAATTTAACGAGCCATAATTTTGACTAGTATTTGGTTGGCTACCGAAACTTGACAACTTCTTATATTTGATTTGTCAAATCTTTAGTAACCTTTTTTGCCCAACTTTTTTGGCTGCCAAATCTTTGGCATGACAAATTTTAGTCATGAACCAAGCAGGCCCCAAGTTACAATGCATGTCACCAAAAATTACCATATGTATTATCGAAAGAACAAAAAAAAAATGAACCATTCATAACAATACTCTCTCCATCCTAAATATCCCTGCTACACTATCTCAAATCTTCTGGATGAACTTACAATACTCGTGTTTCCACCAACACGTCCGGCTGCAAAACCTCCTCTCCCCGTCGTCGCCGTCGTCCCAGGCCTCCACCGACCCCGTCTCTGCCTTGCCGCACCACGGATTCGAGCAGGGCGTCGGAGGCTCGGCCATCCTCCACCGACGCATCGTCAGCCTTCGCATGACCGACAAGGCCTCCCTGCGAACGGAGGCGACCCTGCGCCTTGTCCAGGTGCCGACGGACGCAGACGCAGACAACCGGTCCAGGCGTTCCAGCGCCTGCTCGGTGCCGCCCGGCGAGCGCGACTGGTGCAACGTGATCATCCCGATCATGTAGGCCGCAGCAGCGTGGCCATGCTCCATGGCACGTCGGAGGTGCCGGAGCCCGCTGGCTTTTCTCCTCCGGTTGCAGAACAGCTCCTGGCAGATGAGAAGCAAACATTCAGTACACGCTGCCGATGCGATTCTCTGCTTGAATTTGTGTTACGAACGTTACCAATCCAAGGATGTAGGATGCCTCGGGGTTGCCGCTCACCGCGCACCGCCCAAGCACGGACAGGAACCTCGTCTTATCCCACCAGTGCAGCCTCCACTCTCTCTGAACGGCCATGCACCGCCCGACCTCCCTCGCCGCCGTCGCATCGCGGAACAGCTTACACCTTCACACGCAGCCACGCAGGCCCACCAACTCAAGGTTAGGTCACTGTATTTCTCATGGCAATGGCAGCAGCCAAGCAGACAGAACCAAAGAGAAGATCAGAATTCAGAAATGGGATTTACGATCGCCTGAGGTTGACGATGTCGTTGAGGGGAGTCGAAGACCTTGTCGCGATGTTAGCCGTCACCTCCACAAGGATGTCAGAAGGGAGCCCAGCGATGTTCATGCCCAAATCTGCCAAGCTCGCGTTCGCCGTCGTCCTTTGCCTTCTTGAGGCTTCTCCTACGGCCAAACAAGCACGTGTAAGCATAGCTAATTGTAGAAAAGTCGTAGGAGGTGGAAAAGAAGTTGGTTTGTGGTCTTTAGATGGTCCTGGAATCTGAGCCCAGCAATAAGCGGCAGAGGCATTAGCAGCCATACCACGAGGAGAGGACCTAGAGAAGTTGAGTTGTTTATTTCTCACAAACTAACAAGCTACCGCATGGATCACAAGTATCGAACTAAAGTAGTAGTACACCTAATGCCGACTTCATTGATAAGAAAGACTAGCAGTGTGTAGCTGGTGGGCAAAAACACAGAAAACCGTGCCAAGCTACCACAGAATAAGGTTCAGTACCTGTCAAGAAAGGGAAGTGAACAAAGCAGCCTATAGTTTATCCGGTGGATTGGGTTGGGACTGGGGTAGATGGCACCAGGGAGACCGAGTCTAGTTATAAAGAGTGGAAAGAGTAGCACTAGAAATATCTCTGTGCCTACCCTGCTGCTTTCTGGTGTAAATATCGTGAGTTGTACTTTTCATCACAGTAAGTCCATTTATCTGCATTTACCTGTCAACAGCTCACGTACTTGGTATGAAAGTCTAAGAAAGGAAAAAATATACAAAACAAAATTACTGGCGCCTGAAATTAGGTCAGTGATACTCACCGAATTCCTGATCTGGCACAACATCAATGGGGTGTGCAGCTCTGTACAACATTTATCCTTTCATTTAGTTCTACAGCGAATCTCTGTACACCAACGAGCAGGAAATGAATCGTTCAGACGCAATGAACTTAGGCTGCATGGATGGAACTTTTCTATGTACATTTTCAAAAGCGCAACCATTCACATTTCAGAATACTGCAGAGATTTAATGTCTGATGATCAATAGAGGCCTAAACCGGCAAAACTAATCTACATATAGCCTAGCATAAATTCAAATGACACGCAGAGATTTAATGCCAGATTATCAATAGAGGCCTAAACTGGTAAGACTAATCTAAATATAGCCTAGTTTCAATTCAAATGACACGTGAAAGTTTGGTATGCAAACGCTAAAGCAATGAAAAATCAAGCTTTAGAAAAATATTATAAAACATAAATGATGATCTAAGTGCCAAATGTATGCAAACATAATCACTAATGTTTTCGAGTATGCATAAACTAACATGCTAAAAAATTAAAATAACTTGAGAAATATGATCTTTGACTTGTGAAATGGTGGCTGACTGGCCAAGTCAGCACTCAGTAGTGAGTACCAACAACCAGTGCACTTCTTTCCTGAAGGATGAATTCCAGATAGCCCATAAACTTACCAGATACAAGCAGAGCTCCCAACAGTGATGAAGAATTCATGATAGAACAAAAGCTCTGTCTGAGACGGTAGCACAGAACTATAGCGCTTCAGTACTAAACAGTTTGATACGATCACATAACACCTGTACAATAAAAAAAAAATGCCACATGGTTATCCAATTCTCTGCAACAATATTGTCAAAACTATTGTCATATAAGCAGACATTCCAAGTCAATCATAAAATTACAGATCCACGGCATGTCAGTCGATTATTCAGAACAACTTATAGTAATTAAATAATGTAATTTACTCAATCAGACTCTGCAGTTACATAGACACTTGCCAAGGGCATGTATATTTTACTCATCGAAACTGATTATATCATTACATCATCCTCAAATGATTTGAGAAGACAACCATAAACCAAACAACGATCATCACTGCAAACGTCGCTGCCTAGATGGTACCCTCTCCCAGTACAGAACCATACCTTTTCATGTTTCATACAACCAAATTATGATAACTTCGACTAAGGAAACATTATGAATGTTAAGATCAGCCATACTAAAAACATAAAAGTACTTCCCTCCGTTTCAAATTATAAGATGTTTTGGTTTTTTTAGATGCATTGTTTTAACTATGTATCTAGACATGGTGTATATCTAAGTGCAGTAGCAAAGTCTATGTATCTAGAAAAGCCAAAACGTCTTATAATTTGGAATGGAGGGGGTACTTTTTTCTTGAAAATAGTTTCATAGTAGTGCAATTCAGTAGATGTTATAAACTTATAATACAATGCAAAAATAATTGTTGGCCAGAACCATGTTTCCGAGATAGAGGTCAATGTCCAAGATGATGCTTTTTTGACACTACAGAGTGTAAAAGGGTATATCTGGTGTCTTACTCTCCAGGTACTGCCAAGGTGGTTGCGGTCGACCAACAGCTTCAGGACCGTGACGTCTTCCTCGCTGAAATACGCGAGAGGTTGCTGCTGGTTCAGGACACTATGAAGGAGCATCAAAATAAGCGCAGGCGTCCAGTTGAATTCGTGGTGGGTGATTGGGTTTGGCTTCATCTCCATAAACTCCCGCACGGGCGTGGGGTTTCCTTCGACTGTGGCGACGGGGAACCCTGACCTTGCCACCGCCGAGACCCATGACTGGCCTCGCTACCCTCTGCGCTCCTCCTCGCAATCGCAGCTGCTCCTCTACTCTCCCCTGCGCACCCCTCCCCGCCGGCGCCGTATCATTATCTGACACTAAATTACACTGAGCATACATGTGTTCCGATTAACTTCATATGATCAGCTAACCATTCGGAAGTTTCCAACCCGAGCTAGTTACAAGAAAGCTCAAAGAATTTCCATGCATGTCTATTGTCCAGGGTAAAGAGTGACTTACTTAGCCAGTGTTCTCAAGTACATAAAAGTCATCACCCCGTTGCTGTTTATGCTCATATACATTGCCTCTTTGACCCCATCCTGTCCTCACTCTCTTTGTAATTTTCATAATCGTGTGGGCACTGTCATCTCTGCACATCAAAAATAGTAGTCAGGTAATTAGAAGCTCAAGTACACGAAACAAAGGAAAAAAGTGAAGAACTAATTTTCTTGCTAGAATAGTTTGTCTTTGTCAGTTCTCATAATATATTCTTTGACATTAGTATCCTATTTAAATTTTGAAACAGCAAGTTATACACTAAGTGTTGCAGAAACATAAAATCAAATAAACAAAAGAAGAATCCCAAAAACATAGCAAAAGAATGTTGATCATGATGATACCTGTGCAAAAGAGTACGCCAATCACTTTCACCATTCCTTTCATGCTCATGCTTACAGCTTCCAGGGGTAATCCTACCAGAATCAGTTCCAAGACCATCATTACGGTCAGCCATTTCCATCATTTTTGCTGACAGCATATCAACATCCTGTTTCTTTCCCCTATCACCTAATGCATCTATCACTGGCATGAATGCTGCTGGATCAAACAAATGTCGTTTAGCTATTAACAACTTGAGAAGGCTATGTGCATGATCCACCTCCCCAACTTCACAGAGCCCAGAAATTATCTGCTTATACGGGAAACTCTGGATAGAGACCCTCATTTCAAGTGCCATTTCTAGAACGTTCTTGGCTTCAATCCATTTACCATAAGTCGAGAGTTCAGTGCACATTAAGCAATAGAGCACTTCCTTCTGCCCACATGTTCTCAAAGCAGCATAAAAAACCATCTGCGCTGAAGGGAAATCTGTGATCTTGCAAAAAGCCTTGATCAACAAGTCAAAAGAAGTTATATTAGGAACTAATTCATTTTCTAGCATTTCATCCAAAAGAGGCATGGCCTTGTTAACCATTCCTCGTTCACAAAAGGACTTTATCAAGCTATTGTAGGTCATCACATTAGGAGAAATTCCTTTCTCCTTCATTTCACTCATCAGTTTCATGATTTCATCTGATTTATGTTTTTCTTCAAATCCCCGAATCAACAAGTTGTATGTCCTTGTGTTTGGGTTGCAACCTTTCTTTTCCATGTCCCTCAGAACCTTAATAGCCAGAGAGGTTCTTCCATGCTTACAATACCCGTGAATAAAGGTGTCATATATAACTGAATCAGGGGAAATATCTTTCGCTATCATCTCAAGTAATTTCTTCTTGGCTTCATCAAACCTGCCTTCTTTGCACAATGCACTTATCAAAATAGAATATGTGATACGATCAGGAAGACATCTTTGGCTGATGGAAGAATCACTAACTACACTAAGGAATGAATTCCCCAGTCGGCCAAGAGCTGTGCTTCCTTCTTCCCACATCCCATCAACAATGCCCATAGCCACATCTAATTTACTATTCCTGCATAATCCATCAATAATGATATTGCAGCCTGCTGTATCCAAACTGTATCCTTTCTCACTCATCCTCTCTAACAACCTGTTCTACCTCCGTGGTCCTACCAGCTCTCCAAAGACTCTGCAGCAGAACATTATAAGTAAATGAATTTGGTGCACACCCTTTCTGTGCCATCTCATCAAGAATCCTGTTGGCGGCAGCAATGTTGCCCTTTGAGCAATAGGCATGAAGCAAACTAGTGTAAGTCACAACATCTGGGGACATCACACCACTCCTAATGAAATTCTCTACTCTCCTCGCATCAAAAGCCTTGCCCTCCTTGCACAACCCAGAGACGATAATATTGTATGTGTAGCTGTTAGGCTGGATTCCTTCATGCGCCATCTCTCTCAGAAGCTCCTGCGCTTCGCCGACCCTCCCATTCCTCACCAACCCTGACAACCAGCGGTTGTAACTTTCAACCCTCCTCAGGAAACCACCACACCTCATAATATCCACCAGAACCTGTGCCTCATCAACAAACCCAGCATCACAGAACCCACTCAACATTACGTCAAAAGTCACCTGATCAGGCCTTGGCAGCCCATGCTGCCAATCCTCCTGCATGTCCTTGAATATCCTGTAAGCGTCCAGCACCCGCCCAGCCTTGCAGAGTGCAGAGATCCTCGCATTGAACGTGACAACGTTTGGTGCCAGCCCCTGCACACGCATCCTTTCCACCAGCCTCTCAGCCTCCTCCACCAGGCCCTCCTTGCAGAACCCTGCGACCACCGTGTTGCAAACCACGAGGTTCATGCTCGGCATTCCGTCAAGTACCTTAAGAGCATCAATGCTCCCCCCCGCACGGCAGTACCCTCGCGCCAGGATCCCAAAACTGAACTCATTCCTGGCGGGCATTGCGTCGAACACCCTCTGGGCAAGCTCCATGCGGCCAGCGTCACAGAGCGCCTGGAGCAGGAGGTTGCGAGTGAAGACGTCCGGCTGGGCGCCGGCGAGGAGCAGGTCCTTGTAGAGCGCCTCGACAAGGTCGAGGCGGGACTCGCGGAGCGCGGCGAGAATGAGGCGGTTGTAGACGGGGGTGGGCGGCGGCGGCGCGGACGCGAGCGCGCGGAGGGAGCGGAAGGCGGGGATGGCGAGGCGCAGCGGGAGGACGTCGGAGCAGGAGAGGAGCGCGAGGAGGTGGGGGGAGGGGTCAGGGAAGGAGAGGATGTGGCGGTGGAGGCGCGGGAGGAGCGCGTCGGCGGCGGGGTGCGCGGCGACGAGGCGGGCGAGGAACGACGTGGAGCGCGGCGGGGGAGGGCAGGCCGCGGAGGAGAGGTGGAGGAAGAGTCGGAGCGCGATTGCCGGGGAGGCGGCGTTGCGGCGGAGGAGCGCGAGCAGGTTGGCGGCGGAGGGGGAGGAGGACATGGGAGGGTGGCGGCCGGCGGGGGTGCGCAGCGGCCGATAGGTTTAAACCGGCCCGGGCTGGCTGCCCGGTGGGCGCGCGGTGGGGTCAACGGCCCGGTCCACTGACACTGCTAGGTGGGGCCGGAATGTTAGTGATTTGCTCCGAGTTTTTTTTCCCCCTCCCCGTTTGGTTATCATTTGTACTGGCAGGCTGCTTGTGCTTAATCAGTCGGATGAAGATGTTCAAGTCTTCAGGTGGCGTTTGGATACCGCATATAGGGGGTGGGAGAAAGAAAGGGAAATGAATGAATGGTCAGGATTAAATGAGGCATGAAGATCGGACAAGCACACCTCACTTCACTCTAACTTGTTGTTTGGTTGGTTCCACAGCAACACAAATGTAAAGAAAATTTGTACAATCGTATCTCTCACCAGTAACGTTCGCAGCTTTAAATCATTTACATTGCGTTACCAACAGTAAAACCAAATAGCTTGTAAAATGCCAATCCCTTCTAGAGATGGCCATGAAAATAGCGGAGGTTCCAAAAACATAGAGGATGGGTCGGTGGGATGCACATTCCGAAATATAGTTCGTTCTGTTCTTTTAGGTTTTTCTAGTTTATTATATTTCACTATACACCTCTATGTGTCTAGAAAAACAAAACACGTATAATTTTGGGGGAAAAAGTACCATACATATAAAAAATTGTCACAGTTTAGATTTGGATGTTGTAAATAATTTGAGCATCTTCAAATTTTCCTAGAGCAATTCCCCTAGTCCAAAAAGCTGGAAAGAAAGAAAATACTCGTGTAATCATCCAATCAGAACATCGACCATGCCAGTTCAACATTTGACAAAATAGCAATCACTATCTCAACCATCTGACCGAACCAAAACGGTAAGATCTGAAGATTCTGAACTCCATGAAAAGAATGTGTTATTTCACGGGCCTGTGAAATTGTAGGCTGGGGACAACATACATCACAAGTTTCGTCTTGTTACATCACTCGCCACTACTGTAATGGACAAGGGATCACAATTCACAAAGGCTAAAGGTAAGAAAGGAAACCTAATTTTGAGGTAAAAATCAGCAAAGCAAGAAACTAAACTACAAGTGTGAGATCAGAAGCAAGGCACGTTGTTCTCCGCCCTCATGACCATGTTGCAGGTAGAGTAGATTGATGCGGCAGCGGCTTGCACCGCCCACTCGCTCTCGGTAATATCTGGGTTCTTCAGCTTCCTGAAGAGACATGTTGACATATTTCAGTTAGACACTTGCTCAAGCATTAAGTGGAATGAATAAAACAAGGAAAGATAAACCATTTTTGGTCAAATGACATGATGAACTAACCATAGTTCAGCCATAGGTCCTAGCAGAGGAGCTTCACAGGTCATGTGTTTGAGGCCTTTATCACAATTCAATTGCATTTCTTGCACTTGCTTCAACCGCTTCTCCTGCAACGAGTACTAGGCAGTCAGGTACTCAGATGTATAGTGTATATACATACTCTATGAGCATAAACGCGATGCATGTTATACAAGCAATATAAATAGAGCTATATACCAACACGAACATTGACGGATGGCATAGCCCTCTCCTATATAACACAAACTAATCCAATCAGCAAACTCACCAGTTGTTTCCCTTCCTCCTGAAGTGCTCTGTCCATCTGGACAAACAGAGACCTCCATCGTGCCACATGCTCTTCTGAAACTGCTTTGTCAGTACATCCAGCCTCAGAAATATTTGCAATGGATGATTCATTCTCTTGATTAGATGGAAATTCTGTCGAGATTAGGTATGGCAGTTCCGTGTGAAGAGCATTTCTGACTCTCTTCCTGCTGCGCTTTAAAGCTTCAAGAAAAACAAAAAATGTATTGAGTACAATGCATGAATACAACTTTATCATTTACGTCAGATTTCATAATTATACCAGCAAGGCGCCCCCTGATGTCCTGATGCAGTAATTCCAACCACTGAGAAGCAACACTGGCCGCTGATCATCAAAGTAGTAAGAAAACTATGAGACAGATATTTCCAGAAGTAATACCCAGTGCAAATTTACACAAAATGGTTTGTTAAATAAGCAAGGAAGGATACCTTTTACTGACAGTACAGTCATGTAATCATGATTAGATGCTGGATCATCAGCTGATGTACTGCAGGTCCTATCTGAAGACATAGGGACTGCTGATGAGAGTTGCAGTTTGAGACTATCGCCATCCTGTGGAAGGAAATGCAATGTGGTAGGCAGTGTTTGGTGAAACACCGCATTATTATCTTTCATCAACGAATGGCACTTCATGAAACCACCACCATATTTCTGATCCTGAATTCTCTCACTAACTTCTCTCCCTGTTTCACCTGTTTGACTAGTAAAGCCAGGCTGGTTCTCATTCTCAAGCCTCTCAGAGTGTACCATAGCCTTTATTATGGAGTAAACTTGCTTGCTATTTCTCACATGGTTAATGATTCCAGGGTTTAGCCCAGATAATAGGCCACTAGGAGCAGCAACCTTCACAGACTTGTTAGCCTGGCCATGCTGTCTGGAAGTGCTCTTTTTGAATTCGTCATCCCTTTTCCTTTTCGGGGGTCGACCACGTGGCCTAGGTACCACTGCATTTCCATGAGACGAAGAAAGAAAGCCATTCTGCTTCATTTCTCTCCACTTTCTGTGCGACTCGCTTTCTTCTGTAGCATCAGTAGTGCTGCCACATTCCGATGGATCGCTGACTTTTGACTGCCCCAGCTTCTTGTAAGGGAAGAAAGGGTTAAGCTCTGCTGCATCAGAACTATCTAATGTGTTAAGGTCCAACCCAAGACGTGCAACGCCCATCCTATTATCAACATGTTCTGGATCAGGTTTAGGTTGGAGATCTGTTCCGATGTACTCCTTACCACATGGCAAGGACTCATTACCATGCAGCTTCTCCATTGATGCTGCATTGGAATCACGGCCCAAGGTCAGACAAGGAGTTTCTGACTGAAGTGCCCCAGTCTGGGGCAATAAAGACACTCTATCTCCACATTGTGTGGCACCTTCAGCAGTCAACTGAGGAACATCCATGGTATATGTGTGCAAATATGCTTCAGCTTGACCCAAAGATTCCAGAATTCCAGCCCTCGGATCTACAGGATGAAGTTTTAGCACAAAGTAAAAACAAATGACTTATCAGACAAAAGAAACAAGAATTTTCCATGTCAAATTTGATTCATAGAGATATTATCACACGGGCAGCGCACAACAGTGAGTGTACACCCACTACGGCACCGCACCGTGACATTCTCGAATTCTCGTGCTACTAGCGAGCGCGGAACTGCTTAGAATTCAGGAACAACGACAGCCCCAACCAACGACACCAGATTCTCCTCCAGTTCATTCCGATTTAAAAGCATGGCCATAGGGGCAAGCACAGATCGGGGACGAAAGCGCGAGGAACATAACGAAGTGCGGTGGCCCCACCTCCCAGTCCAGCGCCCGCCAGCCGCGACGCGCTCCCCTCCGCCGCTGCGGCGCCACTGCACGCTCCTCCTCCTCCTCCTCTCCCGTCCAATTCCTGCAGGAACAGCCACGCAGACCGCGTCAGCGCATCCGAAGACCCCAGAGCAAGGACAGAGCGAGAAGAGCGCGGGCGGGCGGGCCCACCGACCTCGCGCGGCGGCGCAGCCCCCGATCCGGCGGGATCCGTGGCCACGCGCGGCCCCGCGGGGTCCATCGGGGGAGCAGGCGACGGGCGGAGGCGCCGGGGGAGCGGGATCCGGGCTGCGTGCGGGCGCCGCCTAGGGTTTTGGAGCGGAGCGGAGCAGAGCGGGAGGGGAGGGGAGGGGAGGGAGGAAGAGACGCGAAGGTCCTGCGCGGTTTTGAAATGGAGATGGGTGGATTGGGACGGGATCGCGTGGGGGATTTATGGCTGCCGGGTTTATTTCTTTTTTTATTTTGAATTCGAGTGGAGGTGGGCGCGGCTGCGGCGGGCATGTGGGGCTCGGTTCGCTTGTGGGCGTTTAAATACGGGAGCGACTAAGGATGGCAACGGGATGTACCGTTGGATATCGTCGGAACGTTTTTTTTCTCGCTACGGAGAGTTCATTATGTTCTTGTCCTCGTTAACTGTCTTGGGTATAGATTCTTGTCCATCCTCGTATTCATCGGGCATCGGTCGGGTAACAGATACCCGACGAGTACTGCATACCTAATAAACAAGGACACTTGGAGTCGCAACTTTGCAATCGGAGACGTTTCTTCTTCACCCGAGTATAAGTGTCGGAGTCTCGGAGATGTCGAGGAGAAGGAGCGAGGTTGCGAGGAGGACGAGCAAAGGTGACAGAGAGACCGAACTGAGGAAGCGAGGGGCATAAGCGCTCGTGAGGCAGGCGTGCTTGTGCTGCTGGCGGAGATAGTGAGAAAAAATTAGGGTTCCTAGAACACATAAACTATATATATATATGATTGTTCAGATTTGTGGCAAAATACATATGTTGAGCTTCTTTAGACCTAATACTCGCATGACAGCTCAAATAGTCGGGTTCTCCAACAGGTAACGGGGACGGATAAACAGTGAACGTTCTCGTACCCGCTATACCCGTCGGGGATGGATTCTTGTCCATTTAGATGCCCGCGGGTAAAGATATGATCCAATCCCCGTTTCCTAATGATCAAATACCCGTCGAGTATCGGGTATTGGGGCCCGTTGCCATCTTTAGAGCGGACGGGCTCGAGTGGATCGTCTCGTCTCGTCTCCGTGAACCCCCGGCAAAGCGAGGATTTGAATTTGGTGGTGGGAGATGTCTAGTCTAGGTTCAAGATTTGAATGCTGAGATCCGTAGTGTAGCCCTGGCGTTGTGTTCTCGAGTGAGTTCGAATTGTGCGTGGGGTTGGTTGTCCTTCCACTAACAAATTAAAAAGGAAATCATAGAGATGTACCAATTCATATGCTTTTTTGGTAGATATAGTACGTATGAATTCTATGATATGGGTCTTGGCCTCGTGCACTCACTCCGTCCTAAAAAGACAGCCGTTTTAGGAGTGGATACGCAAACCAAGGAGAAAGCCAAAAAGACCTTCATATCACTGCACGTTCGTGGGCGTCTTATGGCGCCACAGCAACATCGTCGCTCTCGAAATATATGGCCGATTCGCCTCTCCGCCAGGGCTCCCTCGGTGCAAAGCGGCGGCGGTGCCAGACATCATCAAGCGCAGTTGTGCCGAAATTCTCGAGAACCATGCCCACCGCGTCGAGCACCACACCGTGCGGCGCTCGCCTCACCGAGCCCCGCGCTTGCCTCGTCCGCGACGGATCTGGCGATGGGGGCCGACAGAGGAGAAGGTGAAGGTGGGGTCGGCCTCCTCCAAGTGGAGAAGAGGAAGGAGGGTGCGACCTCCGCGCCGTTGGAGAAGAAGATGGAGGCGGGTCGCGGCCTCCGGGCCGATGTAGGGGAGGAGGAGGGAGGGCGCGACCTCTGCTGTCCGCCTCTCGAGCTGGGCGTCAATCTCGGCGGTGGCTACCCGTGGATCTCGGCGGGGGCGGTGGGCGGAGCCCGCTCTGCTCTGATCTGCCCCGACGCTGGCCCGCTCCACCTCGACACCGGCGGCCTTCACCTCGGCGCCGCACACAGAAGAGTAAGAGGAAGATGGGTTTCAACTTTTTTTGTAATTGCATATGTTATCGTTCTGACCCATTTGTCTTTCAGAATGAGCAGCACTGAGGACTTCAACAGCAGCGATAGTTCAAGTGATGTAACGTCGGTCATATACAAGTGGCGGGTGCAACAGCCGCGCTAGGAGAACTTGCTGCTGCAATGTACAAGTCGGCTCCAGTGGTTAATCCTCCTCTACCACTACCAAAGCTCACTGGGCGACAATGGGTTCAAAGAAATTTGGACAACCAAACCAAATGCCGCGCCAACTTTCGTATGTCTCCAGCCTCATTAATTCATTTACATGATATCTTAGTTGAGCATCATGGACTGCATGGTACACAGCAGACTGGGTTCCTTGAAGCTCTAGCTATGTTTGTGTGGACTTGTGCTTACAATGAGGCTTGTAGACAGAGCAGGGTTATACACAGCAGGATAGGTTTGAACGGTCTTTGGACACAATCAGTAGGAAGGTTAGCCATGTGGCAGATGTTATGCAGAGTTTTGCAAATAGCATTCTGGTTCCAAAAGGATCATACCTACAGTTCAGTGCAGCAGGCCATGGTGGTAGGTGGGAAGATGCGGATGCGGAGATAATGACCGTAGGCTTGCAGCATCCTCGAACTGGGGCCAGAGTCTAACGCGACTCTCTTTGCGGGACATTTTTTAATGCCAAAACGACCGTCTTCTAGGACAGAGGGAGTAGACTTGAGCAATTTAGGTCTAGTCAGATCTCAATGCCTGATGAACACGGTACGGACAGCTTAGACCCACTCCGCTTAGACCCGATGTGTGTATTTGAATTATTTTCATACTAAAAACTAGCGTACAATCCTCTTAGACCCGGACTCGAACTAACAAAATCATCTCAAACACGACCTGTGGGATGACCATGGGCATAGAGGATCTAGCTTTTTTCCGACCCAACCTGGAAAACGCTCACATCTAATATTAGGCCATTCGCGGTGGTGATCAAGTGATAGCACGGGGATTAAACCGACACATGGATTAAACCCCTACAAGGATCAAGTGGTAGCATACTGATTCACTTATTCCCAGGGTGGAAAATTTCAGCTTTGGGATTTAATTTGTGAACCCGAACATGGCCTTGGGGAGGGGAGTTCCCCTGCGTGATAGCACCACCATGTCTAGCATTTGTTTGGGTCAAAAAGTTGAACCAATATACCTCCAAATCAAGCTCTCAGACCACGAATTGAACATACACGAAATCAAACTCGAGTTCAGATACGCAAATGTTGATTTAATACGGTCGAATTGAGGTATCCTGCTGCTTCGCTAGCAAATATGTATCAAAACAGCACTGAGTCGATTAGCACCCATCCAAATCGACCTCACACTCCTTGAATCAAACTCCTACTCGACCGAATCATGCTTTTATCGTATGGCTTTGGGTTCTAAAAGGGGCTCCTCGCAACTTAACTTGGGAGAAGGGGAGGGAAAGAAGGCAAAACAACCAAACAGCGTGAGATTATGCACGCAGTCAGCTTCTGAACTGTCCAATGATGTAAATTTCAGTCATTGAATCTATAAAAGTTTCTGAAATGCAGTAGTCCAATGATGTAGTGTTAAATAGAAAAATCCTCTTGCTCTGCTAACACTCTGATTTAGAGCGAGCAATAGTTTCTAGGATGCTATATGTATTGTTGCTGTATGTCTTTCTGTCAGCTCTGATACTTGTGTGTTTTCACATGACACCATTTTGTAGCTAAATTCAGTTCTGAATTAGCCATACAGAGTGACATGGAAAATGTAACCTGACCCTTTATGAACTTTAAAAATTGCGTTTGCATTGACCGTGACCTGATTCAGTTTTGATGCACAGTGCTTAATTTGTGATTGCAAACTGCCAAACACACTGTATTCATGTGCTTAATTTGTGATTGTAAACTAAAAAGCTTCCAGATACCGAAGTGAGCTAATCAGCTCTATATAAAACTTTTTCTATCACATACTTGCCCTGATTCAGTTATACTTGCAGGTCGATAGCCCTGCTTTAGTCTATCTGGTTGCTTCAGTTCTCTACTGAAGTATCCTTTGCTAGTTCAGTTTAATTTCCTTGTGGATAGGTTCATGCATGGATGGTGTTTTGCTTTAGTCCCTTCCTTTAGTCTTTTGTGAGATACAGTAGTTCTGAATATCAGTAGAAATAGTCGTCTCTATCTATTCAGAGTTTTTGTGTTTCTGCAGTTTCAGCTGGTCCAGAGCAATAGCTTGGCATCTTTCTTTGATGTGTCACTTTCATGCAATATAATATACTAGTCAAGCAATCGGATTAATTTGCCTACATATGTGTCATTTTCAGGGAGACAAGTACAAAGACTAGGAACCTGATGCGATGGATTTTTGAAGGAGTGCAACTTTACAGCAAAAAGCCTTGAGTCTAAGCACCGACTGTCCAGAATGCTATTGTAATAGATGTGAAGGTTGATCAGGACCTATTTTTGTGTTTCCTCAAATTTTATGTTGATGAAAACATGATGTGTTAATGTACTGGAAATTCATGATTTCTGTACTCATTTCATGGGCCAAAAATTTTGGGCAGCAAGTGATTTTGATGCTGCTGAAATCTAGTATGCCAAATTGAGCTAACCAAATTATTGGGCGTTATGTGATTTTCCTTAAATCTGTGACGAACAAACATCCTACTTGGCAGATGGTCATGACGGTTAATTTTGTCACACACTATTGGGCCTAGCCTGAGCTAAGTGGACTTCTAGAGATTACATGACGAAAACAAACACAGATGCCAATCTATGACGGCTCAATTTGGTCCAACAAATGTATGACGCGAGATACATGACGGTTTTTTAGATCATCATGGTTGTGACACGTTTTTTAGTGTCTGTGACCAAAGTAATCCGTCGTGTAAAGCCATATTTCTTGTAGTGAGTGATACAACCCAAAGACTCAAGATGAAGTCACATGAAAAATGAAAAGGAGAGGCTGAAACAGTAAAACCTGAGTATTGTGTTCGTTAGGGTTCAATGTCGTGGTTTCTAAAGTCATTAGCAACTGAATGCCGTCGATGTGCCCCGCCTTGACCGCGTGCGGCCCTCCCCTCACGTGTGGCTGCACGTGCAGTGTCACAGAAGTTCCCGCATCGATGGATCGAGAAATGGCTACGTTTGCGGTACGCTGTTTAGTAGAGGTCTTAGCAAGGTGAAATGAAACTGTACCTGAGTTTCCTTACGTTCGTGGTACGCTGTTTAGGAGAGGTTTTAACAATGAAAACGAAATTGTAACCGCGTTTCCAAAACGGGAACGACCTTTACATGACGAGAAACATGGCACCGTACCATGAATCCGGTGACTAGCACGTGTGGAGGAGCACCCCCCCCCCCCCCCCCCCCCCCCCCCCTTTTTTTTTCAAGGAACAGGAGCACCTCCTCCTGCACACACGCGCGAGCGGGCGAATCGGTGTGTGGTTCTTTGCAACGCAGGCCCAAAAGATGTTTTACTGGAAGCCAAGATTAGTTTGAATTAGGGTGATTGGCTGGGCCGAAGCCCGAAGCCCAAGCACGACCTTCTTTTCAGCCCTGCTATGCAGTCGAGAATCTGACATGCCGTGCTCCAATTAGAGATAGGAAGGCACGCAGAAAAGGCGATGCGTTACATAAAAATTTCACGACTTAAATGAAATGCGTCACAACCGGTATTTCTCCATGCATTTGGCAGTGGATAGATCAAGCAAGTGGACGTATTCAATGAAGTAAATAAAAAATTAAATGACCATGCATGCAAGGACAATGTAAACTGTAGGTGTACTTTGCATGCAAAAAAGTTACTACGGTAAGAAGATTTACATCACTGTGCTTTTCACGTGTCCTTTACATAAAAAAAGTAACTATGACAGAAGGAATTTACATCACATGTGCCTTCTCCTTTTACATTAAAGAATTTACTATCAAAAGATACTAGGCAGTAAATTTTCATGCATGCGCGAGTGTCTCCCTAAGCTATCCAGAAATTCACTCAGTAAATTTAAAAGTACTGGACATCTTCACCTACGCAGGGTCGGTCGAAAGCAGGTGGACACATTTAATGCCTCCCCTCCATGCTACCATCATATAAAAACAAGTCGGGCAGGTGGACACATTTAATGTCTCTCCTCCTTACCATGAGATAAAAATAATTCACCGACAATGCAGGAATATTTGTAATTACACATGCATCCATGCATCTAAGAGACGGCTTGGGTTACGTGCACGTTGCTCCCGAGATGGTCGGTGGTTGGGGTTGGCAGTGCTTCCTTGCTTTCCTCTCACAGATTCATGTAGATCTACAGGACACATACGTGAACCGTCCGATCCTATGTACCTTCATCCTCCATGTACAATCGCTGTCCACGTATCACAGCTTCTGGAACCACCAAGGCACACCAGTCTGGCCAACCCATATCAGCTTTATCCCTCTCCCATCGTATACATACACAGGGACCCAAAAAATCCCCATCCCCATCGACCCGCACCTTCCTCGCAGTCTTCTAAATCCTCTTCTGCCTCGCTCCTTCCGCCGCGCCGTCGCTCCGTCGCTCCTCCTCCCACAGCGTCGCCCTTCCCCATCGCCTGTGCCCACGCTGCGCCTGCTCCAGCTCCACTGCTCCGCCCTTGCTGTGCCCGCGGACGACCCCCCCACGCTCGGGAGGCCCAGCTGTGTCTTCGTCTTCCTCACCAACACCCGCGTCCATCCTACTGGCACGCCCAGGGGCCCAAGCATGGTTGGATCCCCACGATGTGTGGTCGCGGCGGTGCTGAAAGGTCCTAATATGGCTAGAGGGGGTGAATAGCCTATTTAAAAATCTATAAATCAACTAGAGCAATTTGATTAGTATGACAAATAGCGTAATGCAAACTTGCTCTAGCTCTACAAGGGTTGCAAGCCACCTATCCAACAATTCTAGTTGCAATGATTACTTAGGCACACAAACTTGCTATGTAATTACTCACTAAGAGCTCTCAACCTTGCTACTCTAAAGAGCTCAACTAGATGAATGTAATTAATAAAGCAAGCTCTCAATTCTAATTACACTAAAGAGCTTGTATCAACTAGTTTGCAAGAATATAAATAAATGAGTAGGATGATTATACCAACGTGTAGGAGATGAACCAATCACAAGATGAATATATAGCGAATCACCGAGAGAATGCCAAAGACAAGAGACAATCGATTTTCTCCTGAGGTTCACGTGCTTGCCAACACGCTACGTCCCCATTGTGTCGACCAACACTTGGTGGTTCGGCGGCTAAGAGGTGTTTCACAAACCTCGTCCACACGATAGGACACCGTAAGAACCGACCCACAAGTGAGGTAACTCAATGACATGAGCAATTTACTAGAGTTACCTTTCGGCGCTCCGCCGGGGAAGGTACAACTCCCCTCACAATCACCGGAGATGGTCACGAACAATCATCAACTCGTGCCGATCCTCCACCACTGCACCGAGCCATCTAGGTGGTGGCAACCACCAAGAGTAACAAGCGAAATCCACAGCGCAACACGAATACCAAGTGCCTCTAGATGCAATCACTCAAGCAATGCACTTGGATTCTCTCCCAATCTCACAAAGATGATGGATCAATGATGGAGATGAGTGGGAGGACTTTGGCTAAGCTCACAAGGCTGCTATGTCAATGAAAATATGCAAGAGTTAGAGCTTCAGCCGGCCAAGGGGCTTTAAATAGAAGCCCCCATCAAATAGAGCCGTTATACCCCTTCACTGGGCAAAACGCGCTCTAACCGGACGCTCCGGTCAGACTGACCAGACCCTGGACTCAGCGTCCAGTCCACTAATTTATGCCACGTGTCACTTTGAGTTAAAACTGAACCATCAGATCTCAACAGCTAAGTGCCGACTGGACACTCCGGTATTACTGACCGGACCCTGGAGCCTCAGTGTTCGGTCGAGTACAGTAAGGGTCAAAATCTATTTTTCCTCGACCGGACATGTCCGGTCCACCTTGACCGGACACGGCCCAGCGTCCGGTGGTATACCCTAGCTAGTGTACCGCCAGGTCAGCGTGACCAGACGTAGGCAGTCAGCGTCCGGTGCAATCAGATCCAATGTCCGGTCATTTGACCGACGCTAGAATCTCCTCTGTCTTCTTCACCCTTGCTCAAATATGCTAACCACCAAGTGTATCACCTTGTGCACATGTGTTAGCATATTTTCACAAACATTTTTAAGGGTGTTAGTATTTCACTAGATCCTAAATGCATATGCAATGAATTAGAGCATCTAGTGGCACTTTGATAACCGCATTTCGATACGAGTTTCACTCCTCTTAATAGTATGGCTATCTATCTTAAATGTGATCACACTCACTAAGTGTCTTGATCACTAAAACAAAATGGCTCCTACATTTTATACCTTTGCCTTGAGCCTTTTGTTTTTCTTTCTTCTTTTCTAAGTTTGAGCATTTGATCATCACCATGCCATCACCATTGTCATGATCTTCGTCATTGCTTCATCACTTGGAGTAGTGCTACCTATCTCATGATTACTTTGATAAACTAGGTTAGCACTTTAGGGTTTCATCAATTAACCAAAACCAAACTAGAGCTTTCAGGTGCCCCCGGCACGTTCTCCGCCCCAACTTCCACAACGTTAGGGGAGCGCAGCGGGACCACCGATTGGTGAACACGACCTCGAATGCGTCTGATTCGTTGGTGTGGCCACGAATGGTGAGTCTAGCCTTCTATCTTTCCCCTCTACATGGATCTCATTTGATTCGATCTAGCCATCTCCAACAGGACCTCCGATGCTGTGGATAATTTGGTGTTGCATCCCTAGATGGAATCGATTCCATGCAAATTGACTGTCCCAAATAGGACTCAAGTCGTCGGTGAGGGCAGACTCAGCCCCAAATCAAAAATTTTAGTAACCTTCTTCAGCATTAAGAGATCTGTAATTCCGTAGCATCTGGAACTGGGAGCTTATTTTGGATTTGATTTCCAGTTTATCACATTGTTGCCTGCGTCGTTAGTGTACATCTTAACTATTACGATCCATCATCCTGACACTTTGATAGGTACCTGCTATGCATGTCACAGGTTTCATCAATGTGCTATTTCTCCACTATCACTAAAGGCCACCAAAGATGTTGGAGATGAAAGGATGACCCAGGTGTAGGAAGCTACTCTGCCAATATTTATTGAAGGTCAGCATACATGCCAAAACACTACGGTTAAATCCCTCAATGGTTTCTTCAGACCCCTAGAGTAACATTTGAGTGTTTTTCCCCTGCAGGAAAGGATGATCTTGTGGAAGCAAAGACAGGAACAGGTCACACGGTTGCCTTTTTGGTGCTCCTTGCCTTCAGCCCAGCTGATCAATTTGACTGTCATATCACTTTACTAACCGTTGCAATGGTACAACTACTGGATTTGTCCACATATTCCGTGCCTTATATGTATTATTTGCATGCCTATGCGTTATCTTTTGTTATTATGGACACATATTTGCTCCTTTATATTCTTCCAGTTTCCTCATACCTCTGCACATCTTTGGTTCTCAGGCTATGAAACAAAAATAAGAATTATTGCTTCTAATATAGTTTGTTCAATTCAATGGATCCACTAAAAAACCATGTACATTATTTTATATCATAATGTATCTTTCGTATCGTTCTGCACTGGACAATCCTATACGGTGGCTAAAACCGATTTTTTCCCTGTTTTCTACGCCTTAGCCTCAAATACATGAGCCCTGTTTTATGGCGTCCAATGCTCACATGACCTTTCATTAATGGATTTTGAATAAATATATGTGCCATATCACTATTTTGTGGCGTCCAATGCTCACATGACCTTTCATTAATGGATTTTGGATAAATATATGTGCCATATCATGGACCAATATGTTCTTCCTTAAATGGTTTGTACTGCAGCTCTTTATATATGGTCAGTCGTTGTTAAACACTATCATCATTTAGCAACTACATGCTTGCCTCACAGGTAGTCACAGCTACAATGGGCAGGCTTCAAAATAAAGAGGTTCTCAATAGGAGTAACAGGGACACATCATGTCATTCATATATTTCCTGGTAACACGTGTACACATTTTGTGATAGCACATATAGACTTCAGGCTTGGTTCAACCAAAGGTTGTAACATTCAGACTAATACAAAATACAGAGATATGTTACCTACCTTACATGGATCTTTCTATAGATTTAGGTTGAATGTTTTCTATATTTAAATTTTATTTGTACACAGTAATGCTCGACACATAGAGCAAAAAAATAAATATGGCAGACTACATGCTCTGTCCAGATATTGCGTGCCTTATGTATTAATTGCAAGCCTATGTGTTAATCTTTTGTTACTATGGATAGACATTTGCTCCTTTATATTCTTGCAGTTTCCTCATACCTCTGTACATCTTTGGTTTTGAGACTACGGAACTAACTTGAGAATTATTACTTCCAATACAAGCGGCGATGAGTAGGTACATGCTCCCCACTCTAGCACCTCTCTCTCTCTATCTATCTATCTAGGTCTATAGTCTACAAATCTCACTTAGCTTACATTTGATTTTTATCCAAGATTTATCTTTGGAGCCCATATGTTCGGTTTCTTTCCTCCGCTGTTCCAATAGGATTTACCATACGCCATCAATGCTTAATTCTAGAAATTGTTGATCGTGTGATACTGGTGCATCTTTCTCCGTTTCAAAGAAATTATGTGGCCTCCTATCCTATGCTATGGCTATGATTTTGATTGGCTGCCCATCACCATTGTTGGCCCCACCTTTTCCTCTGTCTGATTACGATATTTACTGAGATTCTAAGGTACATCTTTTCTGTATATGATGAGTTTGTATTCACATGCTTAGTTCATTTTTGTAATTTACAGAACCTGCATACTTGCTTTGCGCCGCATGCTGTCGCTTGGATTTTTTTGGTGGGCGTCAGCTGGTGTGCGCAAAGGATAAAACCAAAGGGAGGAGGTAGGAGGGGCGACACAAGCATCTCAGCATTGCAAAGAACATGTACGAGTCCAAGGTTCATCCAACAACATCGATCCCAAAATAAGCTAGATGGGAATATGTATACAACATCACCCTATGCCGCCCTACCATTGGTTATTCACAATAGACACGAAACTCTGGTATAATACTATTTAATACTTATAGTATGTGTTTCCATTAGCTTTTGCAAGGCTAGATTGTACCGCCCTCCTAGTGTCTCCATGTGTCCTCCTTGTAGTTCATATACGAGGAATCAGTAGCTATGGCCTCAGGGGCGCCTATAGTGGTGAGTCGACCCATCTTAGATAAAGGCAGTCATATCAACTGATCCCATGAGTCGACTCCTGGCCCAACAGTACCACAGGCCCCATGGCCAATTAAAAAATGATAAACAACGTGACCTTTGTTTCTTCCATCGTACTGCTTTCTTCCACCTCCGGCGGTTCTGAATGCTGAAGTGTTGTCGCATGTCTGGTTAAGACGAAGGTTGTAGTTTGCGCATGTTGTCGCTGCCAGGGCCGGCATACAAAACGGCGGTCGCCGCCGCGTAGGACGACCGGGCTCCCTCTGTGTGGAGATGATGCAAACTGCTGCCGCTGGCGTTCAACTCATTGGCTGCTACCACCGCCGTTGTTTGACTCCTTGCCTCCATCGCCGCCTGAGTCGCTCGCCCCTGCTCGACTCGACTCTGGCACCGCCGCTCCATCTCCGCTCTTGGCTCTTACAGGTGGGCTGAATTCTTTATTTATTCGGGAGGAGTCGACCCTAAAACATGAGTCGATTTTCTCTCTTCTACGTGAGTCGTGTACTCCAGTTGGTCGATTTTTCTGGCCTCCACATTGGATGATGAGTCACTTTTCTATCCCCATTGGAGAAGCCCTCATTGTAGTTCATCCCTGCAGTAGTTTGTGTGTACATTGGCTATGTGTAAGCTCGCATATGTACCCACCCCTGTTTGCCACCTTTAGATATATACATGTGGTGCACGTTTGTGATAACATGTATTCCATATTGAATGAGAAGGAGCGTCTCCTAATCAAACTCTATTACCGTGTTAACAAGCAACTTAGCCGCAGAACGCTTGAAGCCTAAGCATCATTAGCATAATTCTGGGCAAGCACACTTGCCTATGGCGACAAGGACTAGCACACCCACTGGCACCCAGTGGCAGTACTCTCAAAAATTCACATGTACCTAGGGACATTCTATAAGTGCATTAACTTACCTACCGTGTGTCATGTAACCAAAGACATACTGATACATACAAAGTCTATAATATTTCAGCTAGCTGGTAAACTATTCTAATGCCTATAGACTACTTTTCTGCAACATTGTGGTTGCTCTTAGATTATGTTTTTGATGGTGTTTCAATTCCACGACTAAGTAAACAGTAGCCTACTCACAACATAAAAGCAGACAACCACGGGACATATATAATGTGTCTGCTGGTTGTGCTTCAATGGAACGTTGGCATGGTTAAAATGGTCGAATTAAAGACACATGACCAAGAAATAAAATGGTTTTGATGACTTGGTCCTTCGTTGCCCGATGCCCAACAACGGCACGTGCGTCGACCACACCACCATCACTGCCGCAGCGCACCAGCGCCATGACGCCCCTCACCGACTGCGGCAACTCGCACGCCACCATGACAGTGGGTCCCACCTCCCACCTTCCCTCCCTCTCCCTTCTCCATGCATGGCAGCAGCACAACCGTATATGCGTAGCAAATAGAGCAAGGCAAGCACGCACGCAGACAACCACCACATTTACCACACACGCACTAGCAGCACCTTGTTACCTTTAACCACGCTAATTAGCCGCCGTCCATTTGCATGCACCATGCAAAGTTAGCACGAATGCACAAGCAAAGGCCTCAGCAGCATGCACGCGGTTCGTACTCGCATGCGTGCCGACCATCACGCTACGAGCCACCGGCCATGCATGCCGAGCATCCCCCCCCCCCCCGCTACACCTCGCACCGCCCACCTGCAGCATCGTCCCATCGTCCTGTGCAGCCATGGCGCCACAGCGACACCATTAATGGCGAGAAGCTGAGCACCGGTGGCATAGCTCATCCCTGGCCGCAAGTAGCGAAGTATGAACCTAAAAAGAATGGAGGTGACCAAATTTGAACTAACTTTTTCAACATCTTGGAAGCGTGAACCGTGTCTGTAAGATTTTGTATGGTCCTAACAAAGTATAAGGCAATTCCTGAGGTTCACATCACGCTATCTCTGGCCACATCTTTAAAACCACACCCTCTATCTCATTGATTAAATTTAAAATTGTCTGACATATTAAAAAGTGAGAATTATATTCATTTTAGGACGGAGATAGTACTTAAGTGTTAACACTCAAAATTATCCGCGAATAAAGTTTTATAGTCCACTAAAAGCACGGTAAAGATGAAGGAATAAATGGTGGTCCCCGAAGAATTTATACGAGGAGTGCAATAGACTGAACGTGCAAAGTATATAAAATAAGATGGCGAGTGCCTCCCTAAGCTATCTAGAAATTCACTCAGTAAATTTGAAAGCACGGGACATCTTCACCTACGTAGGGTGGGTCGAAAGCAGGTGGACATATTTAATGCCTCCCCTCCATGCTACCATCACATAAAAATAAGTCAAGCAGGTGTACACATTTAATGCATCTCCTCCTTACCATCAGATAAAAATAATTCACCGACCATGTAGAAACATTTTTACTTAAGTGGTTTTTGGATCCAGCGACTAAAATTTAGGAGGTGTGTCGGGAGGATGTTGCATGGGGTGTTCGGATACTAATAAAAAACAAATTACATAATCTGTCAGTACTCTACGAGATAAATTTTTTAAGCCTAATTAATTCGTCATTCGCACATGTTTACTGTAGCACCACATTATCAAATCATGGACTATTAGGCTTAAAAGATTCGTCTCGCAAATTAGTTGTAAACTATGCAATTAGTTTCATAATTAGTCTATATTTAATACTCTATGCATGTGTCCAAACATTCGATGGGACAACGACTAAAATTTAGGAGGGGCAACCAAACATCACCTTACACATGCATCCATGCATCTAAGAGATGGCTTGGGTTGCGTGCACATTGCTCCTGAGGTGGTCGATGGTTGGGGTTGGTCGCCATTAATACGGCTCCCTAGCCAGTGCAAGTTCCACTTCCCAGCCGTGCAGCGTCCCATCATCCCTTAGCACATTCGTGTCCACCTCACCACGGCAAACATCAGGGCGATCGCTACGGACTACGGCCGAAGATCTGCTGTCTTCCTTGCACCACTCGTGTGCCCTACACTACCAGCAGCACCATCGACATAAATGAGGAAATAAAGCTTTGGAACCTATTTCTAAACTAAAACCTGACAACAAATTCTTTTCAAAAAGTTAGGACGTTGCATGCGAAGTTATATAAGTAGCCCTATTACTATGGTTATGTATCCAGGATAGATGGCACTCTGCTAACTTAGGTAGGCTTAATCAAGTTCTCTGCAGGTACACTGACCCCGAGCATAGTCCGATAGTATCGACTAGCTACAGGGAGAGGTCGGTGTGCCAAAAATCTAAGAACGGTTGCCCTATATGTTGGCAACAGTAGAAGGACGTATAGAATGTGCATTCATGCATATTCTATTTGTACACTGTAGTGCCCGTATTGCTTGCAGATACGCCATCCATAGGTGTCACGCGTGTCGTATGGCGCATGACTAACTCGTTCCTGTTCTGGAGTTAATGCTAAACTGTGGCTTTGTGCTTCGCGTAGCCTGTGGTTCACGCCTGCCGTGACTCGTGTCTCCCCATACTCTTTTCTGGGCTCTTGTCGGAACCTTGTTTTGCAGCCGTATTAGTCATTAATGGCCTCAGACATCGCTCGCCTCGAACGCGAAAAAAATTTGGTTGATTCATTTATAGTGATCTCATGCTGGAACCTTGGTGGACCACGCCAGGACCACTGACCGCTCTACCTTTATAAGCAGGGTCTAGCTTAGCTATTGGTACCACCACCCGGTTCACTTTAGCTCGCCTAGCTTTTCCTTTTGAGCCAGCTTTTCGCTCAGTCCTTCCTTGCAACCACCACCAGCGATGGTAGGAGCCTGGGTTAGTAGTTACTATCTGAACACTGAGGATTTTCCCAAGATTCTGTATGCCACCCTGCAAAAGGTCGGAATCAAAGATCGTCCCGACTATGAGAGCCGTGAGTATGAAAAGCATGGCACTGAGTGGTGTGAAGTTACCGTCTATATTGGGAAGAGTGAAGAGTTCCCCAACATCACTGAAGCCTAGAATATGACCGCAACCGGGTTTTGCTTCATTGACACCTATCAGGTTATGGCCCACAAAGCCTTGCGATACCTTTGCCAGATCTATGAAGAGTCCATTGCCCGTACCCCCATGAGCTTCTTTCCACCTTTGGAAAAGAATCGATCGGCATGGAGGGACGCGTAAGAAGATAGTCCTATCACGGTGCACTTGACCACGTACCTGCTTGCTCTTGATGAGCAGTATGACCGGCAAGCCTCGGAGCTGAGGAAGTGCCTTCAGCAAGCCGAGGAAGCTAAGATCTTCTCCAGGATGCTCCAGGTGCAGCTTACCGAAGCGCATGCTGGTGCGACAGCCGCTGAGAGTTGGGAGACTGCCATGTCAGAAGCTCTAAAGGAGGCTAAAGATCGACATGTCCATCAGTTGGGAGAGGCCTACCTTGTCACTAGGGCCAAGCGGAGGACGCTGGCTGCTGAACGGCAGGATCCCTTGATCGTGGAGGGGATCCCTGTCCACCCGCCAGAAAGGAGAATCGGTGTTGCAGTACCGCCAGCACCTCCACCCTCGGAAGTGTCAGAAGTAGAACCCTTGATTCCTCTCACTCAGTCGTTGCCAAGAGAGGAGGCAGATCCATAGCCAGGGTGGTAGAAGAATCCGCTGAGCCCGGGAATAAAGATGCGTGGTCCAAAGTAGATTAGTTGTCTTAGGATGATGTACTCATAGTTAGTAGTGTCCTTCGTCGCTGTCCACCGATATTGTAATCTTTCCGTTGTATTTCGTTCGTAGTTGTTGAGGTAGTCCGATCATAGAAAAGGTGAACGATGTGTCGAGAATGGAAGAGTAAGTGCCTGTATGTTGTACCAGCATAAGAACGTTTGTAATATGCATTTTATTTATTTCACTGTGTTATTGCGTCCATCTACCTTAAGTCTCGTTAGACGTGCTTAGGGTTTTTAAGGGCGATGTTAAGTGGGTTACAAGAGAAATTACCATTCGGATGCTAGCTGACCCGCCATGATTGGATAACAAAGGACATTGTATCAACTAATTATGGATGTTCCAGCAGAACACTTGAATCTCTTTAAATCAAATCCGTTGTTGGATTTGAAGTCATTGTCCCTTATTGTGAAAGAAAACCCTTGTTGTTTGAATCTTCCCTTACAATACTCCTCTGATTCTATGGTCTATGACCCCACCGTCTTCATTGCGTGTAAGTTTGTAGTAGTTGCCTGGTTAATATCTTATGGTGCCACGACGAAACCGAGGGCCCCCGTGGAATAGCTGCCATATGGTGACGCTGCTCGGCATGCGCTGGTATCGAGGTTGTTGACCAAGTATCTTTACCAAGTTACACCGCCATACCACTTTTGATACAAATATTCGGGTGTTTGAACGGAAAATCCACAACGGGTTGATGAAATAGTGTTCTCTCAAAGTAAACAAGAGGAGGTGGTTTCAGAGGATGCATGTATGTTGCGATCTCACTTCATACAAAGGTTGGCGCATATTATGGACAAAGAAGGGAAGGAAAGAAGAACACCTAGGAAAAGTTAGCCTTGGGTAGTAGGGAGTGCTTAGAAAAGCCTGAGTGGATGTTAAGTCCCAAGCACTGTGCCTAGCTCGACCACGCTACGCACGCCGGGTCGCTATCACCGCGTGCCCCGCATACGCAGTTGGTGTCGGGCCCATTAGCACCCTGTCCTCGCATGTCTGTGACATCGTGCCGCACTCGTCGTCCTCGTGCACTGTGTGCTTCTCCCTTTCCCAACCTTCGGTCCGCTCTTGATCCTCGCCCTCGTCCTCGTACCGGACCCCCTCCCTTCTTTCTTCTTTTGGGGACACGGCCGCCCGCACGTCTTCCTCGTCGAGCGAACTCTCTCTCCTCTCCTTTATTCTCCCCTTCTGCTCGCTTGCGCAGGGAGCGCGCCATGGCTGACTTTATCCCTGCAGCGTGAACCGGCAGTGTATCCCATCCATGTCGTCTTCACTTCCGGTGCGCTGCGCCCCATCTCCGTTCGCCACTATAAGATGCCCTTGATCCATGCTCTTCTTCTTTTTCATCCTCATCCCTCTCGAATCCGAAGCAGAGCTACGAGATCCGATTGTCATTGTGGAACTAGGTTCGTCTGACAGAGGCGATGGTGCAATCTGAGAAGAAGGGATCTGGTTTTCGAAGAAGTTCAAGTCTACCGTTGGTTAGTTTGGTCTTAGGGTTCACAATGTTTGACTTCTCAGTCTCCTGTTTCTGGATCTATTGGTCATACGTCATGTTTTGGATAATCATTATCTTGTTGTTTCTCCATTGCCCTCGTCTATCCCAACTTCTAGAGTAAACATTGGTTGTACTAGGTTGCTCTTAACCATGTAACTTTAAATCCCAGTGTAATTTAGTATTCGACGTCGTATAATCTTTCGTGTAATTTCAGATTTACGAAATGTGTTGTAGTTTCGCCTAAGGGGAGTGGATCCTAATTCACTCTTTTGTAAACCCTCATGTTAGGAGACGTACTTGTGTTGTAGTTTTTGCTCTTTCCACCTATAATGTAATCCTAGCTAATGTTGTGATTTGAATCTAAGTGTGTTAGTTGCTTGAGCCCAACTCCATCAAATATTTTTTTCCACTAACATGTCATTGATTTGCTGACCTAGAATAGACACCATGTAATGACAATCAACCTCTATGTTCGTTTACAACATTGTAATAAAAAAAACCATGTTACATTTTATTCCCATATTTTCTCATTTAATGTACCAAATAGACCAACCTTTCGTAGCAATACGATGAGAAAATATATTAGATATATGAGCTATATTTTCCAAGATTTTTCCTATATCAAACACATCAGTCGCAGCAAAGCGTGGGCAGCCAGCAGTAACGATGATGCTCTGCGTTCTCAGCGCCGCGATGCGTGGATTGCTGCTCCTTTTTTTTATTTGTTTCCCAGACAGAAGAAAAGATGCTGCCATATCTACGCAGTGTAGTTGACTGTTTGTTTCCTGATGTCGCTAACGAGTGCTCCTACCAGCGATCACATCAGGGTCTGGCCTTTCAACTGCTTTTGTGACATGACCAATTGACCATGACCATGTGTTTGGTCTTGACGTTATGCAAATCTCTATCTCTAAATATAAACTACGTAACGCAGGTTATTGCTCGAACATAACGCTAACTGGGCCACGTAATCGAGTTTTTTTGCCACCGTCAGATCGGCCTCGGAGGGACGAGATCGGGATTGCCGGCACGGGGCGATTACCGCCGGCGAGCGGCTGTGATCGGAGGAGAGCTGCATGCCATCTAGTGGAGTTAAGGAGGTGTCGCCCGCGGCGCCATTGGGAGGAGCTTCGATTCCTTCGCTGGCTGCCAGATTGAGGAAATGAGGAGAAGCGCCGCCTGTCTATGGTAAAAAAGTAATCGGAGCCAAATTCTTTGTTTGGAAGAGGATCAGGAGGAGCAAGTAGGTCGCCCGTGGCGTGAAAAGTTTTGTTTTCAAACAAAACCGAACAAGGGCCTTCCTTATCTTGTTTGCCCCGGCGTTTTGCCACAGCTGCGCTTCCTCCCGTATGCATGACAGCATAC